>NC_044910.1:1557371-1857371 GCF_001633185.2 Quercus lobata | reverse complement strand
ACAATGCAAGAGTATCTGTGCACAAGAGGAATTATGGATAGACCTACAATTCTTTAAAAACATTAGGAGTGGAGAGTTGGAGCCCTTTCAATCAAACTTCTATATGATGTGTCTAATACCTATATAATATAGTTGTGACCTTGAATGATATAATAAACTACAATCACAATGCTAGGTGAGTAATTAAAGCTTCAATGATGCTAATAGATGTGTGATTTTTTCTTTTCTTTTCAAGTTAGATTTTTTTTTTTTTTTATAAGTGCATTATAGGGTTTTCCGTGAAGAAAGGGGAGAAAGAAGAAAACTTGACCGGTGAAGAAAGATGAGAAGAAGAAGAAAAAGAAAGAAAATTCACCGAGAGAGAGAGAGAGAGAAATAATAAAATTGGGTTTTTTTTTTTTTTAATATCGTGTGGATTGTTTGACTAGGTTGTTGAACTAATAATAAAAAAAGAATATAAAATGATTATTTAAAAAAAAAAAGATGGTATATAATAGATAAACTGATGTGAGAGTTTTGGATAAATGGCTGTGTAAAATAAAGAAAGTGTGTTCTTATGCTAAAATAGACAGAAAATTTTGCACTTACTAATGCAATTGCTCTTATGGGCCTTATCTACTAGAAGTCTTGGAATTTTTGGGGCTTTTTTTATGCAAAAGATAGATATGGGCTCATTGGTGTTAAACATTCTTGTTCTTTGAAAAATTTCCAACCTATATCTAACATTGGAATTCTCTTACCGTAGGTACTCTTGATCCATACGTTCTATACCTTTGAAATTTCATAATGTTCATAACCCTAGCCTTTTGATTCATTTTATGTTATGTTTTTAAATTAAAATGTGTTTTTAATGACAAATATGGAGAGGTGGTTTACGGAAGCCTAATAGAGCTAAGCTCAAGTGAATAAAATATCAACTTTAAATTACAGATAGAAAACTTAAATTTGAAACAAACCACTAGTAGAATATTTGTAATTAACCCCAAAAAATAATATTTACTAAATTTCATTGGTGCACTGCATAGATTACTGACTACTTGACTATTTAAACTAATAAGCAGCTTCTCTTCCCAAGAACGTAGCTGCTTCTCTCCACTAAGTGTACCAGAAGTGAATGATGTGAATCTGTGTCCCCATGTGTAACCTTGATACCATAATATTACTACAATTATTTTTCGAATATAAAAGGGCGTGAAAGAAAACCAATGGAAATTTTTTTAAAGAGCTAAAAACTTTTTATCGTTTTAATTTTCCTCTTTTGATGAAATCACTTATCATTCTTTGAAATATGTATTACAAACAAGGTCCAATATTTTCGACCCCAAGACCAATGAACTTCTACAAGCAAAATTTGCTAATTGTCTATAACAATATGCAAGTCACTATGACGCCGCTGGAAACCAATTTTTGGTATTGTGGGCTGTGACCAGATTATTCAATACTAAAAAATTTCAACAGTATGATAGCAGGACCTAGATTGTGCATTATTATTATTATTATTTTGATGTTTCGACAGTTAGAGGAAGAATTTGAACCTTGAATGTTTATGGTAAAAACACTAGGAGGTGCCAATTAGTTGAGTTACAATGCTCTTTACGTGCTTTATTTTTATTTGTTTTGAAGAAAAATGTTCTAATCTTTGTAATTTTGTATTAACAATAAAGTCATTAATACAACAAAAATTCACAAATTTTTTATAATATTCCTAAATTAACTTACTACCTCATGTATGGGCATAACGCAGATTCACAATATAAAATTTAAGAATTCTTTTGTGGATTATATAGGAGCTAGTATGCTAATTTGAAAATGTGTAAAATTGTAGTGTTTATATATATATATATATATATATATATATATATATTATATTAAAAGGAAAAGATATAAAAGACAAACAACCAAATCCAATGCCGCTTTTACCTTTATTCCCTTTTCTTGTCCCATATACATGTGGGTCCTTGGAAGCATTAGCAAGAATTGTTATTGTTAGTCACGCAATTTCTTATTTGGTAGTGTTAAAAAAAAAAATCATATTTATTATACATAGATATTATTTGGGAATCTATACATATATATATATATATATAAATAAATAAATAATAGGTGAAGTTAAGAAAAAATCTGATTAAATTCTAAATTGGAGTCTAATTTTGTGCCATGTGTTTGTGTGTCAAGTGAATTATTAGGTGTAAAAATCAAAGAGTCTAAATTATATTAGAATCTCTCTCTCTCTCTCTCTCTCTCTCTCTCTCTCTCTCTCTCTCTATATATATATATATATATATATAATAGGTGAAACTGAAAGAAAATTCAATTAAATTCTAAATTGGAGTTTAATTTTGCGTCACGTATTTGTGTGTCAAGTGAATTATTAGGTGCAAAAATTAGAGTCTAAATTTAATTAGATTTTAAATGGAATATTAATTTGAGTCTAATCTTGCGTCATGTATCCCATCTATTTTTTAATTTTTGTAGCAAGTGAATTATTGGGTGTAAAAACCGAAAAGTCTAAATTCAATTAGATTCTGAATTTATATATATAATAATGAGAAATCATTACATATTTTAGAAATTCATGACTTAAAAAATGTGTAAGTTGTAATTCTTACACCAAGTTTAATTTGAATATATATAATTGTGATTGTTTTTAAATGTATCCGTGTATATGCACGGAATTACACACTAGTATTTAATAATTGATACAGTTTAGAGTGCCTATAATTCAGCTGTGTGTATCACGGAGGGATTGAACATTCTTTTTTAAAGAAACAATGGAAGGAATGAACATATATCACGGAACTTCAGCCTCTATATATATATATATATATATATATATATATATATATATATATATATATATTTCGGACTCATATCTATGGTTCTACATGAAACTGCCATACCCACCTCATTAATTCCATCGAGTAAGAGAGAAAATTTTTCATGTTAGCTAAACCTTGAAAAAAAACACACACACACACACACACATATATATATATATATATATACACCAAATTGGGTGCATACAGCACAATGAGATACATATTGTTGGCCTCTCAAAATTAGCAAGAATCAAAATTAGCTAGAATCACTGAAAGCGTGACAATGGTCACAACATTCAAAATTTTCCGATCTCTGATTGGCCTCTCATTGGATTTACCTTGTAATTATTGTGCGATATAAAAGTTTGAAAAGTTGTTTACTATTATTATTATTATTATTATTATTATTGATGATGCTAAAATCGTCAGTTAGAATGATCGTTCAGAGGGAAAGCTGTCCACAGCCAACAAGATTCTAAAAAGGTAAATGAAGAATGGAAGAATTATGGGTCACCGGTGTGGTGCCTGCTACAAAACCTCCGATGGTAAAGTTAGAATGGCTAGAAGAGAAAAGAAGATTCAGTATTAGAATATGAGAGAGTATTAGCTAGAGTTTCAATACCTTCGCAGGTCTTAAGGCACTGGTATATATATGTGCTTGTTTCTTCCTTCTAGTCGTTGATGGTGCTATAATGGTGGTTTCAATGTGGTATTTATAACACCCTGTGAGGTGTTAATGATAAGATCTTTGTCTCTCCAACAGTACGGAGACACATTATTGTCATGTAACGCTTCGTCATTGATTGTGGATGAATGGCCTCATCTTCTTTTGGCAGGTACCATGAGATGGATGAAGATTGACGTTGCTATCATCCACTGTCTTTTCTATGGACGAGGATATAACCGGGACTATTAGCTGCCCCCCTATTCCGAGGTTGTCCAACTTTGGGACAATCATAGGAATATGGACAGTTTTTTTTTTTTTTTTTTTTTTTTTTTGGTGTAGTTGTGGCACTTAGGGTTCCACTCCCCGCATTAATTGCTCAGTGGCAGCATGGCATGCATTGTGGCCATGTGTCATATTCTGACTGGGTAAAGGGTCTCGTTTCCAGTGAAACCTTTCAGCTTTCTCGCGCTTTTCGAGGCAAATCTTTTTAACCCTTGCCTTTCTCCTCCCATTTCTTCATTTTTCCCTACGTTTAGTTTTTTTGACTTCACAGCAACTCTTTCCTCCTTTATGCGTTTTGCTCTTTGTCTTCTCAGTTTCTTCCTCCTCTCAGGTACGCCCTTTTTTATGCCTTTTTTCCTTTTGGAGTTTTACTGCTTTCCTTTCTTTGTGCTCTTATTTCCTTTTTTGAGTTGTATTGCTCCCCTTAATGGTTGATTATTCTGAAATTAGGCACACTTCTCCCTCTACTGCCTTCTTTTTTACTCATTTAGAGGCGCAATTAGATTCCTCTAGTGACCAATTAGGTGCACTTTCAAATTGCTCTAGTGACCAACGCCTACAGATTGGGGATTTTGTTCTAGGTGATAGTAGCCTTGGTTTGGTGTTGGGTAATCTGTACCCATTGTTGCGCCAATCTTTAGCTTGGTTTAAGTTTGTGTGTGGGGTTTTAAGGAGGGAAAGTATGGAGTCTGAGGTTAGATCAAGTGGCTTAGAGACTAGTTTGTCATCTAGTGCTGGCATGGCTGGGGCTGAGACGGATACAGCTGCCTCCGTGCCTTCTTCCATACCTTCATCCTCTTGCCCTTCTGTTTCTACTACACCCCAAACCTTTCATGCTCTTAAAGAAGGGTGTTCTTTGAAATTAGCCAGTTCCCTGAAGAAACCAAGGTTCGTCTCCCTAGGAAGGGAAAAAAGGCCTGTGCCTTCGCTTATGGTGAGGTTTGTTTTTATGAGGCTACGTTCTTGTGTGGCCTCAGATTTCCTGTCCACCCATTCATAATGGAGCTTCTCCACCACCTAAACATAGCTCTAGGGCAGCTTATGCCAAATTTTTGGAGAATGTTCATAAGCTGTATGGTGATTTGGACGACCATAGCTGATGGGGATATGATCACGCTCAATGAGTTCGTCCACCTCTACCACTTAAAAGAGTCCAAGGAGTTTAGGTATTATGAGCTCATGCCCTGGGATAGAAATTCTTGTCTAGCCATCAACCTCCCATCGTCCTTCCATTATTGGAAGTCTAGGTATTTCTTTGTGTCAGGTGATGGTTAGGAGACCCTTTCTGACGGCTTTTGGGTGGACGTCCCTAGGCTACTACGTCGGTGGGAGACCCCTCATTTTGGTGTGTTTGACTCCCATGATATGTTTTTCTTTTTCAATCTACTATTTGTATTAATCGTCCATTCTAACCTTGTGTATTTTTCTACTTTGTAGTGAAAGAGTGTCCTGAGCTCAAGAGTAAGTTCGAGGAGCATGTTCAAGAGGCTGTTAAGTACGCTAGTACTATTGAAGATTTTGACGAGCTGGTTGATCCACGAACTTTGACTCGTCATTGTTTGGGACCAGAGCCTTCTCACTACATCCTCCGTGCAATTCATCAAGAAGAGAGGAAGCGTGAGTTATCCTGATATTGGAAAATGGATCGTCTTTTCTTCCTTTCGCCTTCTTTTTCTGATTTTGACTTTTTTTTTTCCTTTTCGTAGAGATGACAACCAAGTTTAACCAAGGGTTGTATGCCAAAATCAAGACTAAGAAGAACAAGGCCCTCTCTAATATCAGTACACGGAGGTTGAGGGTTATGGAGAAGGAGAAAGGGAAGGAAGTGATGGAGAAAGGCTCGTCCACTCCTACCTTGGATGAAAGGCGCGCTACTTCTCCAGGCGTCTCCATTGAGGAGGCCATTCCCCGTACCAAGAAACGCAAGACTAAAGATAAAGGGAAGGAGAAAGTAAGGGCCAGCATCAAAGCGGATGTTGGGATGGCCATGGCTCGGGCAAAAGAGGTTGTGACACCCAAGAAGCTTAAGGAGATCTCTAACGTGCCCTCCCACGAGATGGTGAACCACCATGTGCATAAGCTCGTCCAGGTAGCTTTTCATCTTTCTTATTGCCTCTTCTTTCTTTTGTCCTTAACTGTAGATTGTTTTAGCCAATCTTGATTTTTTTTTTTTGTGATTGTGATTTTTAGGTGTTGGGGGAGACGATACACATCACTTCCCAGTTCTTGATGAACGAGGAGAAAGCTATGGTGGCCACTTCTAAGGCGGAAGCGTTGGAGGCTGAAGCTACTGGCCTAACAAGGGATCTGATAACGGCCATGGATGTCAACAGCACATCTAAAGAAAAGATCCAGGCTTTGACTAAGCAAATGAATGCAAAGAGGTTGTTGGTGAAGCAGAAGGGCAAGTAGATTGTTGTGGCTAAGCAGAAGATGAAAAGTGTTGTTGCTAAAAGGTCGTCCACGCCTTTCAACTTACGGACGAGTACAATGTAGTTTTGTTTGGCTAGTATTTTAAAGGTTTCGAGCTATTAATGAGATACTTAGTGAACCACAGTCCCGAGATGAATCTGGAGGACTTGGATTTTGAGGCCATAGATAAGGAAATTAATGCAGACGAAGTGGTGCAAGCTGGCCAGGCTGCTGCTGGTGAAGATCCTCCAGCATCTGAAAAAGGAAATGACACTCCTCCAACCTAGCTTTACTACCTGTTTTTCTTTTTTCTTTTTTTGGGTGCCCTGCATGTTTTAGGGTTATTGAACAATTTACACTCTTTGGATGCCTTGCATGTTTTGGGGCTATTGAATAATTTATAACCTTTCTCTACATATATGTGTGTATATTCCCTTCGTATGATTTGTGAATGATTTATATTTCCTATCTTGTTTTTCTTTGCTGGGGCATGTTCTTCATCCTTCTTGGGATTTAGAGAAAAAAAAATTTGTTGGAACATGCTCTTCGTCCTTCTTAGGACTTAGAAATGATTTACATCCTTTTGTGCACGATGTACATCCACTTAGGGAATCTTTAAAATGATTCACATCCTTTTGAGGAATTTTATCGTTTTAACTTGGTTTAGGATGATCTACATCCATTAAAAGAATCTTGTCGTCTTTTCTTTGTGTGGACAATGTACATCCATTTAAGAATCTTATCATCTCTTTTTTATTTTTGGACGATGTACATTCATTTAAGAAATCTTATAATTTTCTTTTTTTGTGGACGATGTACATCCATTTAAGGAATCTTATCTTCTTCTTTTTTTGTGGACGATGTACATCCATTTAAGCTTGTGCACTCGTTGTATCTTATTTTCTTCCCTGATCAAGGTTATGCTCACCGCGGTTGTGGACATGGCCAAGTATAGGAACATGTATTCTCCCTCCTTGGACGGACTCAAGAGTAGGGGTTTGCTTAGGTAATGCTTTAGCTCCTAGAATGCTGCTTCGAACTCGTTCATCCAAACGAAAGCCTATTTCAAGGTCTTAAAGAAAGGAAGACATTTATCTATTGCTTTAGAGACGAACCTGTTGAGGGCTGCCACCCTTCCCGTTAGAGATAGCACTTCTTTAATCGTCTTTAGGGAGGACATCTCGAGAATGGCTCTCACCTTTTCTGGATTTACTTCTATTCCTCTTTGTGATACCATGAAGTCGAGGAATTTTCCAAAGGAGACTCCAAAGGCACATTTGGCCGAGTTCAGCTTCATACTATATTGCCTATATTTACTTCTATTCCTCTTTGTGATTCTCCTCTTCTTTACTCTTGAAAAGCATGTTGTCCATATATACTTCTACGTTCCTCCTAATCTGCTTGCTGAGCATTTGGTTTACCAATCCCTGGTACATGGCTCCCGCATTCTTCAAACTAGAAAGCATGACCTTGTAGCAGTAGAGACCCTAGCTGGTGATGAAAGCGGTCTTCTCTTGATCCTCCTCTGCCATTTGTATTTGGTTGTATCTGGAGAAGGCGTCCATAAAGGTAAGAAGCTTGTGCCCAGCTATCGAGTCCACAAGCTGGTCAATCTTAAGCACTATTCAAATCTGTGAAGTAGACACACATTCTCCATTTCCCGTTTGTCTTTTTTACTGTGACGACGTTGGCCAACCACTTGAAAGAGTATACTTCTTTTGATGAAGTTAGCAGCGAGTAGTTTGTTCACTTTGTCCATGACTACTTTGTTCCATTCAGGAGAAAAAACTCTTCTTCTCTACTGGACATGTTTCTTCTCAGGATCCACATTTAAGCGATGTTGAATGATGTCTGCTGGTATTCCAAGCATATCTTCATGACTTTAAGCGAATATGTCCAGGTTACTCCTAAAAAAGCTGATGATTTCTTTCTTTGTTTGGAGGTTCAGACTCGTCCCTACTTGGGTCGTCTTTGTTGGATCTCCCTCGATCAACTCAATCATCTCTAGTTTCTCAGCAATTTCTAGCGTCTTTTCTTCAATTATCCATGTATGGTTTTCTTTTGACATTAAAACGGCCTGGTAACATTCTCGTGCCAGCGTCTGATCTCCTCTTATTTCCCCAATTCCTTGTTCTGTTGGGAACTTCACCTTTAGGCAATACATGGAAGTGGCTACTTTCCAACGATTGAGGGTAGGCCTTCCTATGATCATGTTATAGGATGAAGATGAGTCTACTACCAAGAAGTTATGTTTATTGGTTACCTGGAAGGGGTACAAGCCAGCCGTGACCATCAGCGTTACTATTCCCCGGGGGTACACCTTGACTCCATTGAAACTGATGAGGGGGGATTCAAATGGACGAAATTGTTTCGGGTCTAGTTTTAGTTGCTAGAAGGCAGAGAGATAAATGATATCTGTTGAGCTCTTGTTGTCTACTAAAACCCTTCTAGTATTGAATCTTTCAATCATGAGCATAATGACCAACAGGTCATCATGAGGTTGTTTCAACCCTCTGGCATCTTCTTCTGAGAATAGCATATTTTGGTCCGTCCGCCTTTACTTTAGAGATGGCATGCTATGGACGTTGTTCACTTGTCTCTGGTATGACTTCCTTAGGGACTTGAATGACCCCCCTGTGGATGATCCCCTTATGATGGTCTTTATCTCCCTTATGGCGCTTTGTTGATTAAAAGGCATGTGATCTTTGTCCCTCTGAGGGACTTTGTGTTGACCCTTGTTATCATCCCTGGATCTGCTGTAATCTTCCTTTTTCACAAACTTTTGCAACTTCCCTTTTCATATAAACTCTTCTATCTGCTCCTTCAAGTCCTTGCAATCCTTTGTATAATGCTCATGATCTTTGTGGAAATGGTAGTATTTTCTCTTGTCACTCACATTGGGTGATGAGTGTAATGGCCTAGGCCATTTGAGGTAGTGTCGTCTTTAATCTACGCCAAAATCTAGTTAACAGGCATAACTAAAGGAGTGAACTTTACTGTACAATGGTTTTTGCCATCTCTTCGTCTGTTCCCTTCAACATTTTGGCGATCTGCCCGATCCCTTTTTCGTTCTCTTCAGTCTTCCTTCTCTTTCTTCTTTTCCTTGGGCTTCTCTACCCCTTCTATTGCTGCCAAGGCATCCTCAGCATTCATATACTTCTATGCCTTCAAGAGCATTTCCACCATCTTCTTAGGGGGATTCTTCGCTAGGGAGACCATGAACTCCCTAGACTTCAATCCAGCCTTGAAGGTTGTCAATTTTACTTTATCATCTGCTTTGTCTACCTCCAAAGTTTCTTGAGTAAAACGTGTTACATACGATCTCAGGGTTTCCTTCTCTCCTTGCCTAATGGTGAGCAAATGGTCTGCTGGCCTTTTTAGGTGCTGCTCGCCAATGAAGTGATGAAGGAAGGAACTGCCTAGCTACTCGAAGTTATCGATGGATGATGTTGGTAGTTTAGTGAACAACTCCCTAGCTACTCCTTTGAGAGTGGTGGGGAAAAAACGACATAGTATCTCGTTAGGAGACTGCTAGAGACCCAAAGTCATCTTGAAAGTGTTAAGATAATCCAAGGATCTTTCAATCCGTCAAATAGCTCGGGTTGCGGTAAACGAAACTTTGAGGGTACCGGGCATTCTAGGACCGCCATGGTGAAAGGTGAATCTGTTCTTCTGACCATTCTATCCAAACTCTGGTCTGTTTTCTCCTTGATTGCATTCTTCAACTCGTCCATCTCTTTTCTCATTTCTTTGAGAAGGTCCGAGCTCTCCCCTTCTGGAGTACCTAGTCATCTTTTCTGATTGTCTCCATCATCATCTCGGTTGGTCTCCGAGCAATTGTCTTCTTGTTGTAGTCGTTGCCTCATCTCTTGGTTCTATTTGGTAAGCTCCTCCATGGTGGCTGCGAGCGTCTGAATTTGCAAAGCTAATGCTGCAAGATCTTGGTTAATGTTGGATTCCATTTGGACTTGTGAGTTGAATGGAAATATGCTTTCGAACTTAGGTGCGAAGAGTCATCCCCACAGACGGCGCGAAATTGATAATGCAAAAAATCGTTAGTCAGAATGATCGTCCAGAGGGAAAGTTGTCCACAGCTAACAAGATTCTGAAAAGGTAAATGAAGAATGGAAGAAGTGTGAGTCACCAGTGTAGTGCCTGCCACAAAGCCTTCGATAGAAAAGTCAAAATGGCTAGAAGAGAAAAGAAAATTCAGTATTAGAATATGAGAGAGTATTACCTAGAGTTTCAGTACCTTCTCAGGTCTTGGGGCACTGGTATGTATATATATATATATATATATATATATATACATATATGTGCTTGTTTCTTCCTTCTAGCTATTGGTGGTGCTTTAATGGTGGTTTCAATGTGGTATTTGTAACGCCCCTATGGGGTGTTAATGATAAGATCTTTGTCTCTCCAACAGTATGGAGACTCATTATAATCATGTAACGCTTCATCATTGATTGTGGGTGAATGGCCTCATCTTCCTCTGACGGGTACCATGAGATGGACGAAGATTGATGTTGCTCTTGCCCACTGTCTTTTCTATGAACGAGGATATAACCGGGACTATCAATTATTATTATTATTATTAAGATGGAGGTTTAAAAAAGTATTAAAAATTAATTTTTAACTTTTTTTTTTTTGGCGTTGTTAATTTTTAACTTTTTAATCTGATCGATTGATTCACTTTATGCTGCTAGATGATTTGACAAATTCTCTCATTCATTATTTGCCTAATTTTCCTACTTTAGCATCTGTTTTAGAGACACATTACTATTACTATGTATTCACGAATCACATCACTATCTTAATCCAGTAAAACGTTCGGATCCGGCTAGACTGATCTTTAGACGAAACGAAATCTCTCTTTTTCTCTTTTACTGGATGCTGTCACATGAGACATGACCCACTTCTCCCACTCTCTCGACATTCGATCAAAATTAAAGCATGGAAACAATAAGATGTTACATCTTCTTTTACTTTCATTTCTTCCTTGGAGATAAACTAACAAAGCTTTAATTTTCAATATGGTTTTCGTCGCTAAACTATTGAAAATTTTGTCTTTTGTTTATATGTTATTAAAAATATTTTACTTTCTGTCGTTGAACTTTAAAAAATATCCATAAACTATCGGAAAACTATTTTTTTTTATATCCAAACTATTAAGAAATCTTTTTATAAAGTTTAAGGATAAAAAATGAATTTTTTACAATTTAGGGGAAAAAAAAACTTTTGGTAAAGTTTAAGAAACAAAATAGTATTTTATATTTTAAAAAAAAAGTATAAATACTTGAAAAAATAATACAAAACTAAAATATTTTTAACATCATAATAAAAAATTTAAATCAAAAAAAAAAAAGATTGAACACTCTGATTTGAGAACCACAAGAATTTTGATTCAACAAATATAAGAATAATTCTATGTCAACATTAATTAATTAATACAACTACATTATCCAAAATTAATTATTTTTTATCTCTTAATTTTTATGATATCCATACTATTTAGGGACTAATTTGGTTTTAAGAACCAAATTGGCTGGTTTTAAAAAGTCTTGAACCTGATTGGCATTAACCCAAACCTGAGGATATATTAGTAGAATATCTTATTTAATTACAACTACATTAACCAAATATCAATTTTTTAAAAAAAGTTTCAACCTATGGTGCCCGCTCTAAATAATAACTCTTAACATCAGACCGAGACACCAACTGATTTTGGTGTAGACAGAAATTGAACTCCAAATCTCTTATATTCAACTATTAAAAGTTTTACCAGTTGAGCTAACTAAAACCCACAACCAAATATCAATTATACAAATGAACCATGGGTCAGTATGTCACTAAGGTCCTCTATAGACTTTTTGTTGGTCTCACGATGCATATGGAATATGCACTGATTAATTGTTTTTGTTTTGGTGTCACTAAGTCGCCTTGTAATTTTTTTTTTTTTTTTTTGCTCTCGTAAATCGTAATAAAGGATTAAGACCGCCTCCGTAGAGAAAGGGTGGTTCCTTCCATGCATGCATTTGCACGTAGCATCTCACGGTGCTTATGGACAAATTAATTAGTAATTACTTGATTAGTTCCATATGGATGGTGTCTGTGCTCTGCCCTTAATTAAATGATGAGTACGGGTGTAATTTGATAGTAAGAGTTCTCGTATCGTTTCAAATAATCATTTGTAAAAGTTGAGTGATTTCACTAGTGGCATTTCAATAAATATACCATGTCCACGATAATATATATATATATATAACCCCATCAACGGCTCGGTAATACATTTGGCAATACCCTTTGCCACATATTACCGTCAAATGACACGGACTTGATAAGTCACATGGAAATCTTTTTTTTATTTTTTATTCAGCAAATAAATAAATTGAATGGTGAGTGTAAATTTTGGTGGGTCGGATAGAGTGATAAAGGAAGTTGCATTAGTCAAGTATTGGATCGCATGACATTTCCTGGCAGTCTTCTTCTTTTCTTTTTCACCTTTTGCTTTGTCGTTTTTCATTGGAGTTCCCTCGTTGTTGAACTTGAAAGCATTGTTTCCTATTTTTCGTACAGATATTGCGTGGGGATAATATTTAGTAATAGTATAAGGATTTTACTAATGTGTGCCCTTAGGGCACACATTAATTTCTATTTTTGGGAATTTTTTTTTTCGAGAATTAAAAAAGTAATGACAGTTTTTTCAATTTCCGAGAAAATGTTTCCAAAAGTAGAAAGCTTAATATGTGCCCTTAAGGCACACATTAACCGGATCCATAGTATAATTAGTATTCACTACCGCACGGGTCTAGGCTTATTCCCTATAAGCCTGATGCGACTACTGAGTATCGTGGAGGAGTGAACACATCATCACTGAACTTTCAATAAAATAAAAAGAAAAGAAGAGAGAAGAGGGCGTGCATTGGTGCACTCTCATCATGAGATCTAAACTTTTGATGTTCCGAATGAAAGATTTAGGGGCTATTTGGATGAAAGGAAATGTTCACTCATTATTTATTACTCATCACTCATCACTCTATATATAACTCATTTTCTATCACCCAATAATGATGAAATATCTCCTACAGCCTGTTTGGCACCTAAAACCTAATTATGTTTTCAACCTAAAAATATATAATAGAATTTAAATGTAATTAAAAAAATTTAAAAACTAGCTTATAGCCCTTACATATACATATGTACAATTAAGAACAATTATATATTAAAAATTTTACTTTTTTTCTCAAAAAATATTACACACATATAAATATGTTATTTCTATCTAATAGAAGTATAATAAATTTCATATAAATATAATTGATACAAAATTAGAATATAATTTAAATGACACTTGGTATGAAAAGTGAAGTGCATGCATGCATTTGGTACTTGACATCAAATTATATGGAAATTAGAAGGTCATTAGGTACAAAATTATCCCTCTTAGACCTAATATTGCAATATCTCAATCTACATTTTATTTATTTTATGAAGGAGGGGATGCTGTTTAAAATGAAAAGAAATTTTGTCTCCAATTACTTTAATTCTTAAATATAATAATTTTGATTTCTGCACTTTTTTCAATACCCTTGGTACCTTATGTAGATCAGATTGTGAGTATAACCGGTGCTGAGTAGACGAGTGGTAGAAAATAGTTAACATTAGAATGTTTTCGATTTTCTATTCTTAGCATAGAAAATGGTTTTCATAAAAATTTACATTGAACCAAACATGACCTATTGATAGACTAGTTTCTCGTTTGGTCGGGCTAAATATAACATGCCATAAGAGTTGGCAAAGTCTTGCATAAAAAGTTGGTGGACTCAATAGTTCCTCTAGGCAATAATTGGAGTGAATTCCTCTTCTTGTGTTAATTAAACTCTATGTTAGTGCTATGTGTAGCTTCTCCATACTTTTTTTTTTTTTTTTTTTTTTTGACAAACAAGTTACTCAAATCTCTTTGAGTATTTGACTACTCCTTCAAGTATATGTAGTCTCCTCATCTTACACACACCAGATTTTTGTAGGGAGGAATCTCGTGGCCCATGAGGGTGGCTTTAAAATGTTGATGAGAGGTTTTCAACCCAAGATCTCATAAATATCTTAAGTCCTAACTTAGGAGCTTCTAGATACTTGGTTTGATTAAAAAGGTGTCTCTTGTCCACTGTAAATTTGATTTATAGCAGTAAAAATTTCCTTTATAAGCAACCAAATGCTCCCCATATTCTTCATCAAAAATCTTAGAACCATCTTTGCTTCTAAATATGCTACCATCTCTTTTTCTAAAAATGCTTCTCCTCCTAGCCATAGCGGTACTTATGAACATGCCTACAGCATATGAGGCTAGCAGGCTTCCAGAGAAAAATAAGTTGCTAGGGCCACTGCAAATGCATGGCTTCCAAGTAACTCCAATATCTGTGATCATGTCCAATCCTCCCACCACCCCCAGCGACACTCCTCCTTCAAAGACCAGCCAAAAGGCCTTCACCAATGATCACGTTGAACACCAACTACTTTTTAAGGGTCCTATCACACCATCCGCTCCAAACCCCGGCACCTATATCCCATCTCCACTGCAGAACAGTCTTCCTCCTACCCCTATGCCTTAAGAAGGAACCTCCATCCCCTAGTCCCAATGAATATATTTGTGTGTGTGTCTTCCTTCTTATCTTTATCAATAAGAATTTTGTTGGCTCAACAAATTGTTGTATGGAATATATATGTATACCTTTGATAATTTGAATTTGAGTTTTTCTCTGATTCTCAGCTGATGGATATGTATATGCTTTGAAATTATATGTTTGTATTGTTGGTTTAGAGAAATGGTTATTCTTTGGAGTTGGTTTAGATAAGCTTTTGGAAAAATATATTAATTTTTGGTTGTGTTGCTGCTGCAGTGCACAGTAATTGGAAATGCTGATAAGTGATAATTCACCATGAGAATATTATTCAGTTTTGCTTAATTACACAGGCAGCAATACAAATCACATATTTATAGGCTCCTTTAGACAATTCTAGAGTCATTCTAGATAACTGATCAGACTCTTAAACTGCATCTAGACATAGAATAGGCTCAGATTCAAGAAAGTTCAAGAAAGTGCATTACATATGCATGGTTAGCCGCATAACCCATCACATGTCAGTGAAAAAAACACCCAGCGGTTCAACAATCTTCTCTCTGTTTCTAAAGAGACAAGCCGTGGCCAACAAGTCAAACATACAAAATGGTGTTCTAACAGACACGTTGCAAATGGTTACACAATTCTCATTATAAATAAACCAGATGCTCTCTCATATTGTTCATCATCAAAATTTATGAACCCTCTTTTCCTAATATGCTACCATCCGTTTCACTAAAAATGCTTCTCCTATCCACAGTGGCGCTTTTTCTTATGAGCATATGTGCATAATGCATATGAGGCTAGGAGAATCCTCCATGGAGAAGAACAAAATCTGATGACGAAAAACAAGTTGTTGTTAGGGTCACGGCAAGTGCAAGGCCAAGTCCCTACAAATATCTGTGCCCAATCCTCCAACTGTCGGCGACACCCCTCCTTCAACTTTCAGCCCAAAGGCCTTTGCTGGTGATCACATTAAGGTCTTTTCTTCACCGGGCAGAGAAGCAGCGGAATGCAATAGCCTCCTCATGTTCAGGTGCCTCCATCTGCACCCAATCTAGGCATCCAGATTCCCAGTTCAACATTGAGAGGAAGGAAGAATCCTCCACATAGCTGCATGGGACTTGTTATGTCGTCCCTCCACCCAATCATCCAGGCACTCGTATCCCAGCTTCAACAACTAAAGAGTCACAATAATGCTATCTTGGGAATATACATAAATTTTCAAAACTGTGAGATACAAAGGCAATCATATGATACAAGAAATTATCAACAATTTGCATAATTTTACCGAGTTTAAGTGATTTCATCATTTTTATTTTTAAAACAACACATCAAACCCTAACCTAATATATATATATATATATATATATATATGTATATAAGCATTTTGTTACTTAGTTGAATTAATATGTTGTATGGATTACATATTTACGTTTTTTATTATATTAGTTTGCGTTTATCTTGAATTTTTAGCTGTTGGGTCTATGTGCTTTGAAATTGTATGTGGCGCATCACCGATCACAATGTCAGTGAAAGAAACACCAAAAGATCGATCACCTAAGAATCTAAGAAACAACTAAAAGAAAAGAAAAAAAAAACAACAGAGAACTTTTGTTTGTCTTTCAACATGACAAGTTGTAAATGACGGGAAAAAATTGTAAGTTCATGTAGGTCTACAATTCCACCACTCACAAATCGTCATGTGAATAAATTGTAACAAAGTTATGAAAATAGTTAGGGTACTAGACTTACTTCTCTCCAGGTAATTTAAGAATCTTCTTTTTATATTCCTAAAGCGGCGAACTGTGACACAGGGTCCCAAAAAGTCTGCCAACCAAAATCCTACAAGTAAAAAATATTACATATAATTTGAACCGAAATCATGTCTTCAACTCTTGATTTCGGTTCAAAAATATGGGTGTGTAACAATATGTATGTAACTTTAACAAATAATACACAAATTCAACTACCGAGCCTTAAAGTTTCCATTCCATTCTAACGCCTTGAAAACCTTTCCATCAATAAATCAATTAGTATGAATTAACCAAACTATTGTTCCATTATTAAATCAATCAGTATGAATTTACCAAACAATTTCAATTAAAATAGAAACTGAAAATTTTCATGAATACATGTCCACAACAAAACCAATATAAAACCCATATGCAACTCAAATTTAATTAAACAGAACAAATACAATTATTAAAAGAGTAATGATATAGATAGAAAATATTTTACAATATTTTTAACAATAATTGAGCTAATATATAAGTGTGGGGGGTATAAAACTGGAAAGCTCATGTCAATATCTGCGTTGGGCCCAGATCCAAGGAAGGCTCACCCCTTGGCCATGAGAAGGATCCTTCTCGGCCATGAGAAGGACCCTCCTCGGCCATAAATGTAGCCGAGGGCAAAAGGGAGCAACTCGATCCATGTGACGACATTTCGAGTCATTTCGCCGAACAGAAAAAGTACTAAAACGACAAAGAACAAGGAAAAAACTGTCATTACTGCAATTAAGTACTCTGCACCTGACAGAGCCATACTTTTAAGCTTTTACAACCCACCCCAACCACTTTGGATTTGGGCTGATGGGACAAGTATCAGCCCTATAAAGCTAAACCTACACGTGGACGTTCGTGAGAGGGAAAAAGCTAGTATAAAAGGAGGAAAAAGCAATCCAGAAAGGGGACTAGGACCAGGTCCAAGAACCAGAGCCACCTAGGCTGCGCCGAGGAAAAAGTCTTCTTGGATAAGCTTAGTTCACTTCTATGTGATCATCTTGAACACCATGACTAACGACTGTCCATTCACCAAGGCCTAGCCTTTTAGCCCACTCTCTACAAATTCATTGTATTGGACCCGCTGGTCCAAGATCCCACCCACCGTGTGGTATTGGGCTGAAAAACGAGACCATACAATAAGCTTTTACCTACTCTAAGTTGCACTCATCGCGGACATCATTCTCTTACCCACTACTAATAATATACATCATCCAGATATGAAATTTATTATCATTTTTTTTTTTTTTTTTGTGTTTATGGACTTTTACCTATTAAAAATTTGGTGCAAATGCACTTTTGGTCTCTACATTTTAATCCAATTTCTATTTTGGTCCCTACTTTTTTATTTTTATCACATTTAGTCTCTATTTAGAAAAGCGTCATCCATTTTAGTCCTTTTCATCAGTGCCCTAACGGCAAAATCCTAGGTGGCTAACAAACTATTAAAATAATAAAAAAATTATTTTACTATTTGAAAATGCCACGTTGGCCACTAAATTTAAAAAAATTAATTTATTAATTTTAACTAAATAAAAAAATTAAAACAAATTATTTAAAAAAGAAATCAAATTAATTAAATTTAAAAAAAAAATATTTACATTATGTTCTTCCCAGTCATCATGAAGAACATGTTCATATTCTTCCTCAAATAATATGTTTGGTTGCGGAGGAAATTAAAAAATCAAGACTATACCAACATGAAACACATAAAATCAAAGGGCATAGATCTACAAAATATAAAGACCTTCAAAGATTCAAAACACAAAGAACAAGAACACAAACCCAAACCCAACCATCAATCTCCAGCAAACCCAGAACATCACATGAAAAATCAAACCCTTCGTACAAATATCAAACCCAAAAACAAACACATAAATTTCAAACCCAAAAAAATTCAAGAAACTAACCCACAAATTCAAGAAACCCATAAACAAACCCACAAATTTCAAACCCATAAAATCCGAGAAACTAACCCACGAACCAAAAAACCCAGAAACAAACCCACAAATCTCCATCGCAATCTCCGCCACAAATCTTCCACCTATCTCCACCATTGAGCTCGGTTCTACCACCTATCTCCACCGCAATCTCTACCACCGAGGTGAGAGATTGAGAGATGAAAGAGAGAGACCCAACCCACCAATTTGAGAGAGAGACCCACCAATCTAATAGAGACTCACTGATTTGTGAGAGAGAGACACCAATCTGAGAAAGAGAGAAGGACTTCGGGTTTTCAGTAGAGAGAGAGAGAGAGAGAGAGAGAGAGAGAGAGAGAGAGAGAGTTTGGCCTAGGAATTTGGTTTTCAGCTGAGAGATTAAAGAGAGTTTTGAGAGTTTGGCTGAGTAGTTTTGAGATTTTTGTTTTTAACTTTAATTAATTTAGTTTCTTTTTTAAATAATTTGTTTTTAACTTTTTTTTTATTTAGTTGAAATTAATAAATTTTTTTTAATTTAGAGCATGACATGGCATTTTTTAATAGTAAACTAAAATTTATTATTATTATTTTAATAATTCCATATGCCACCTAGATTTTGCAGTTAGGGTACTGACGAATATGACTAAAATGAATGGCATTTTTCTAAATAAGAACTAAATGTTATAAAAATAAAAAGTAAAGACTAAAATAAAAATCAGATTAAAATATAAAGACCAAAAGTTATTTTATACCTAAAAATTTTAGGATGATCCTGAGGTTAGGTATCTGAGAGTGTCCAAGGACCAGGGATCGAGGATAGAATATATAATCATATATATGTTTATTTACATGGGTACGTAGGGTCAGAGAGAATGGTACGAGCTGCGCCTTTTAAAGCTGATTCCTTTTGGGTGCACGTGCATGGAACCAAAGTCGAGCCCACTTGATTTTCAAGGCTCTCCAATGAGCTTGTAAAAGAGAATCTGATCTTAGCAACAAAGCCTCTGGTAAATCCTCCTAGTTCAACTTTGGGAATCGTGTTCCACTAGGAGGAGTATGACTGTATGAGAGTTCGTGCTTCTATGTTTTAAAGTTGTGTTCGTGTTTTATAGAAAAGAGTGAAAAAACAGTGCTGTCTGGGAACAAAAAGAAAAAGATGGTGTGGAAGAGTGAGCACTGTGAACATAAAATAAGGTAAAATATGTGTGTAACAGTGAAGTCATTGATTTTGTGCACACTTGTATCAAAACTGACCAAATCTGTAAACCCACCAAACCTGGAGTTCGGGCGTTAGGTTCAGTTTCAGTTGATTAGTAAATCTAATATTATGTGAATTATAATAATTTATTATAATAATTTATTTGTTAAAATAAAAACAAAAAAAATCAATGAAATTTCAATATTTTTGCAACAAACATTTATTTGATGAGAATTAGATCAGACACCCAAAATACAAAGATTATATATATATATATAAATATATATATATATTACTATTTAATGGATTTCCTCAGTCTAGGCCGAATTTTTTTTTTTTTTTTGGTTCTAAAATACCCATGTTTCTCTAGGATTAAGTAAAGATAAAATTAAAGGATAATTTGGTAAAAATATATGTCTAACTTGCACTAAAATATTGCCTACAAAATAGGAACAATCTCCCACTAATCCACTTTTATTTTTTAAAATACTTTATTTTTTTTAATTAAAAAAACCCACGTACTGATATTAAAAAAAAATTAACACATGTATTGATAAAAAATAAATAAATAAAAAAACTAACACACATAAATGTGGGTGTTTAAACCCATCTACACTTATTGCAAAAAATAAAAAATAAATAAACAGCCCTACACTCACATTTTAGTCACACACAAAATACGATAATGGATTCAAATTATTAACATTTACCAAAAAAAATAGAAAAGCCTCTGAGCACGTGCAAGAGCACATACTCAGAGGCTAGTATATATATATATAAGAGGATTTCCCTCTTTCAACTGGACTTTTATGTGGTTCAAAAATACCCTCATTAATGAAGGGTAATTCATTTAGAAATAAGGTTATAAATGTCAAATAACAAATTCATTTTGAATTCAAAAAGAAAACTCCTAAAATTTAAGATTTTTTTCCCAACACGTTCAAAAAAGAAATTACAGTTATTGCTTATCTCTAAAGTTTATCTTTTTTATTTTTTTAAAAAATAAAAAATATATATTTCTAATTATAATATATGTAAATTGTTAACATTTACTCAAAAAAATATAAAAGTCTTTGAGCAAGCGCGTAAGTGTGTGCTCAAAGGCTACTATAATATAATATAATATAAATGAAAGAAAAATTTCAACGTTGGTCACAAATTAAAGGCACAAACAAAACTAAAATACTTTCAATATATAATCACATCATATCATTACGCTGATCAGAAAGGAATGTCAAAAATAAATAAAACTAAAAAAAAAAAATTGGTATCAAAAAATTGGTACAGCTCAAATTCAACAATTCCAACTTTGCTTTATCAGAGAATCAGAACCTTAAAAACAAATTTACAAAATAAAAGAGAGAAATCTTACACGCTTTGAAGAGGGGGACACGAAAGTGAAAAAACCTAGAGATCATGGGGGTGGGACATCGAATCAATGGTTAAAGAGATGAGCAATAATGAATTTGACCATCTTTTTTGGTAGGTTCCGGTCAATCGATTCAGTGTGTATAGATTTTTTACACATCCTTCAAATTTCAAGTTAGGCATAAAGTTGAGAAGATATAATAATTAATTTTATAACTGTAGATTTATTTGAAGTTAATTTGTTTTATGGTTTTTCTCTTCAAGTAGAAATAATTTTTTCACATATATTTGTTTGTTATTGTGTGTGATTGATATCTTGTCTTGGTAAATTTTGGAATAATAATTTTAGGTGATTGATTTTGTTGGCCTCTGATCATGATGCATAAAGTTCTTTTTCAGCATAAGGAAAAGATCAAGTCCCAAAGCCCGAGAGATCTAAATCCATGAGGCTCTCTTGCAATATAGGAAAAACAAAAGTATTTTAACGCACAATTTGTCTAATTTGTTAGACTAGACTGGTGGCAAAATTTTAAAATAAGAACCTGAGGAATAGTATCTAAGATACTATATTTAAGTTTTGCCCTATCGTGTATACATAAAGTTACCAAATGGATGGTGTTATTTTCATAAAGGAGGTAGTGTTATATTCTTTCATACATGACATTGCATTCATAAAAATTCCATCCATTCAACTTTTAACCCCTATAAATATGTGATCTAATTACGAATGAATGCACATGCATTCAAGGATTCATAGTATTGTGTGGATAACCACATAGAAAGAAATTAATATATTTTCTCATCTTCACATATCTTTACCTTGTCTTACTATTTCTTTTATTTTATGACATGTTATCAGCATGAGCCTCTAGCCAAATTCTAAAATAAAATTGCGCTCTTACTATTCTAAAAAAATGTAACACTCTCAATTCATTGTTAGTCTCTTCTTAAGAATTGAAACTTCACAATCTAATTTGTTGATTATCGTATGGTAATGCATGATTAGAAATTTAGTATTTACATAATAAATAGAACAGTACCTTAGGTGCTGTTCTTTAGATTCCCTTCTCAAGATTTAACCATATGACTACTTAACTAAAAAATCAACTTTCATCTCATGAGGAAAAAAAAAAAGAGATAGAAAAATAAACATAAAAGAGCACTAAAAAGCCAGTTCATTTCTTTCCTGATCTGGGAAACATCATCTGTAGAATAATAATGATAATAAAAAATAAAAATAAAAAAGATAGAAATAACTCTATTAAAAAAAGGATAGAAATAAAAATAAAAGAACACTAAAAAACCAGTTCATTTCTTTCTTGATCTGGAAACACCTAAGAAGGAATAAGAGACGGAAGTGAGCCTCGGAAAATTATTGAGTAAAATATTAGCCTCTCTATGGAGAATTTGACAAATTTGATATAGCATAGGAGTCGAAGACAGCTGGATACAAAAATTATGATATCTTAAGCAATAAATAAAAATTTTTTTTAAAAAAAAGATTGTTTTCCCAGATTGAATTATTCAATTAAATACCAAGCTTTTTTATCAGCCTGGAATTGAAAAGGCTTCCCTTAGGGCTTTATTTAATCAGCCCACAGAGCACAAAAGTAGACCTGAAAGCCCAATTCCCAAACTCATCAGCACCATATTTATCCTGTCCCAGCCCAAGTTATATGAACAATTTTTGTTTATTGCAAATACCAACATGTTTGGGCTAGTCTCTCTGGGCATGATAGAGCTTGCTGAATTACTCCTTGCTTAGCCAGCTGAACAGCCCACTTTTTATATACTAAGTCCCAAAAATTAAATGTACATAAGGGTTTTTGTTTTTTTTTTTTTGGGCCCTTTGGTTTAACATTTTATGAACTGTTTTTTTTTTAATCGGCACAGATTTCTCTTTAATTCTTAGTTGATATGTGTGGAGTATTGACAATGTTCCTCAGACAGTGGTTTTTAAATTGGATTTTTTTTTTTTTTTTGGTGATTTTTTACTTGTATTTTGGGTAGGTGAAAAGTGAAAACTCATGCCCATTATCTCATACTTATGAGTTACGAGTGTAAAAGTGTCACTTCACCCAAAGTTCATCGGCATAATTTCAGTTTAGTTAATGTAGTTGTAATAATTAATTATAATTGATGTTGTCATGAAATTTAAGAGACAAATAGAAACCTATATGCTTGAAGTATTATAATTTCTTAATTAGTAGTTTGTCCACAAAAAAAAAATAATAATAACAATAATTTACTTAGTAAACAAATTTTAATTTAGAGACAAATGATGAATTAGGTTTTTTTGATGATGTTCGCAAGAAGAAAATAAGTAAAACAAGTTTGAAACATTTCTTCAACATGGGTTAAGATCTTGTGAGTTGTGACCATATAGAAAATCAGTATACTTCACATAATCATATAAGAGAAAAACATAATAGAAAACCAATATCTTTTGATCACTATTTCTTTGTCTCTACTCATTTTGTATGCTTCGCATAATCA
Organism: Quercus lobata; assembly: GCF_001633185.2. Classification (NCBI taxonomy): domain Eukaryota; kingdom Viridiplantae; phylum Streptophyta; class Magnoliopsida; order Fagales; family Fagaceae; genus Quercus; species Quercus lobata. The sequence continues at coordinate 1,833,808 of NC_044910.1, read as the reverse complement.
TATAAGACATTAAAAGTTTTTTTTTTTTTGGGTAGATTTTATCATTTGTAGATTTTTTTATAGATTTTATCTTTCAAATTATATTATTCGCATAAATGGTGTCTAAGAATCAATAGCAAGGTCAAGAACTTGTCTGAAGAATCTAAATAAAAATTATGTAATTCATATTTTAAATCTTACAAATTTTCACTTTAGGCTGCGTTTGATTCGACTTCAAACGAATTCCGGAAATCAATTTCCGGAAAATGGAGCGTTTGGCTGTGACGGAAAACGTTATTTTCCGGAAATCGAATTCCTGTTGACCAAAATTTGAAGCCTTGACCACGGAAATGAATTTCTGTCTTGATTTTCACTTCAATTCATTTCCGTGGCTTGCAAAACGCAGAGAGAGGGAGAGAAAAAACAGGAAACACAACACGCGAGCGAGAGAGAAAGAACAAACCGCGATCGAACCTCACACCCAGAGCTCCGATCGGCGAACGAGCGAGAGAGAGTCGATTCAAACGCACCCCAAACCGCGATCGAACCTCACACCCAGAGCTCCGATCCGGCGAACGAGCGAGAGAAAGTCGATTCAAACGCACCTGCGCGAAGATCGCGCCGTCGCGAGATCGCGCAGTTGATCGCGATCTCGCCTTCGACCGAGATCGCGATCTCGCCTTCGACCGAGATCGCGATCGACGGCGCGATCTCGCGACGCGTCGATCGCGATCTCGCGCCGTTGATCGCGATCGACGGCGCGATCTCGCGAAGCGTCGATCGCGAGATCGCGCCGTCGCCATTCGAATCGCACCCTTCGTCGTCCCCGATCGCGAACCCAGATTCGTCGTCCCTGATCGCCGCAGTCGCAACACCGATTCGTCGTCCCCGATCGCGATGGTCGCATCCCAAAACCGATCGTCCTCCCTCTCTTCCTTCTTCTCTCAATTTGACCGGAATATGATTTTTTTTTTCTGGGTTTTATTTGTGTTTTGGTGTTCTGTATGATTTTGATTTTTGGTGTTGTTGGGGAGGCGGTGTTTTGGTGGTTGTGGCTTTTAATTGCCGGAGTTTGCTGCCGTGAGTTTGGCGGAGTTTGTAGGAAAATAACATTTTCATCCATACAATCAAACACCAGAAAATATTTTTCACAACATTTTCCGTAATGCAACCAAACACTTAAAAATATTTTCCTTTCCGGAAAATAACATTTCCGGAAAATAAGTATTTTCCGGAAAATCACTTACATGAAACAAACACAGCCTTAATTTATTGTTTTAGGCCTCAAATTATATTGACTCAGCCATGACTACAACATGAATGTGTAAATCTAGATAGAATCTCATGCTAAATCAGTATAATGATTTGGAATAAGAAAAATTCCAAACTTTTATACCATCAAACAAACAAAAAGAAAATAAATTTTTATACTTTCTAAAGCTTTGAAGTGATTAAATTTTTCAATTTTTTTTTTTTTATAGATATAAAATTTCAATCTTGTCTCAAACAAAGTTGGATCTGCAAAAAATCAAAGAAAGATGGATTTTCCTTTTTCCTTTCAACACTAATAAATTTTGGCTCTTTAATCTTTAGAGAGACTCTCCAGTTTTAGCATGCCGCTGTTTTTTTCGTATTGAAAATAATAATAATAATATAAAGAAAAGACGCAATAGTGGACCGGTTACTCAGATTCTAGACATATTTTGTCCAAAATCACATCCAACTTTGTGGGTACCCACAAGACACTTGGGGAGGAAAAGTTCAATTTGCAAAAGTCAATAACTTCTCTCTAATGAATGAAAAATTGGAAGAATCTTTTAAAACTTTTGTTTTTAGTGAATGAAGTCACTTCAGGATTGTTTGAATTTGACACGTCTTTTTCCTTTGTAAAGTAGAGGGCCATTTTATTTGTTCCAAAGCAATTTGATATATGCTTAGCATTAGCATCGAGTATTTTAGCATAAATGTACTAAATAATCACTGCATCAGAGAATGCTATAAAGAAGTATTGCAAAAATATTTAGAATTATGCTACAGTACAATTCTAAATGTAGAATAGTACTGTAGCACAATTGTATAAATTATATTAATTTTCTATTCCCTTTCTTCTGACTCTCTCTCTCCCTTTGTTTCTCTTTTCATTCCTCTCTCCCCAACGGCTCTCTCACCACAACGGCTTCTCTCTCTCATCACGTCTCTCTCTCACCACAATGGCTTCTCTCTCTCATCACGTCTCTCTCTCACGGTGGGCTTTTCTGGCGTGGGTCGTGGGTCCGGCGTGGAGGTGAGACTAGGAAGTCAGATCAGCGTGGTATGGCGGCGATTTCTGAGTATTTCCGGTTTGCAGCGGCGAGATCGATTTGTAGCTGGGTTTGTGTAAATTTTGACTTGATTTTTTTTTTGTGGGTCATCTTGTGGATTTGGAATTTGCTATTGGTTTGATTTGATTTTGGGATGGATTTTTTTTTTGTGGGTTCATGGTGGTGGTGTTGGGGGTTGCCGTGGTCGTGGTGGTGGTGGTGGAAGGGGGTGGGGTTTTTATTATGGGTCATATGTGGGTTCGCGATGGTGAAGGTGGGGGGTTGCCGTGGTGATGGTGGTGGCCATGGGTTTCGGGACTAAGGTTTCTGGGGTTGCTGTGGGGTGGTGGCGTGGTGGAAGGGGGTGGGGTTTTTCTTATGGGTCATGTGGGTTCATGGTGGTGAAGGTGGGGGGTTGCCGTGGTGATGGTGGTGGCCAGGTTGCTGTGAGGTTTCTGGGTTGCTATGAGGTTTCTGGAAGAGAGCTGAAAATGAAAAAGAGGAGAGAGATGAGGGAGAAAAGATATAATTTTAATATATATTATTTTATTTTGTAAATATATTATTTTAATGAATAAAAGAGGAAAATAGAAGTTTGGGATGTGGAGGTATTGTAAAATAGAATGTTATAATGATAACCTTAAAATATTCTGATTCCATTGGGATAGTGGCATCCTTTTATTTTTTTTAATAAGATAGAAATCAACATAAAGAAGCACTAAAAAAAGCTACTCTAATTTCTTTCTTGGTCTATAAACACTTAAGCAGATAAAAGAGATTTGGTGTGTAAATTTTTTTATAACCAATATTTTGACTTGATGATAAAAAGTAATTATTATGAAGCGAATATTATAAGTTAAAATTTTGCCATATCAATAAATAAAAAAGAATAAAAGATACCTCACCAGCCACAATAGACAATTAGACAAATTTGGCATACCATCCAAGACAGCAAGAACAGAACATTCAAATGTCCTTTATAATAGTATATAATACTCTTAAGAGTCAGATTGTCCAGTCAATCTTATCTAGTTATTTATGTGATAAAGAACTTTAGATAGTGACACTTTTTTTAATAGGTCACGTACCATGATGGTTGGTAGCACATGTTATTGTCATTGAATGTCAAACTTTTTTCTTTTTTTTATTTTGTTATTTTTTTTAATGATCTTAGAGCACTCACAATAAAGGAAATATAGTTGTTTTAATATTGAGTGTTTTGTAAAATGAGTTGTTAAAATAAATAATGTTGCTTTTTAAGTTACTAAAAGCTATAATTTATAACTCCCTTGCTGTGAATACTCTAACAAGGAAAACTTTTATTTGTATGATTTTATATGGTAGCCTATGATCTTACAAGTAACACTTCTATTTGCTTGGGATGTAGGCATTCGTGATGCCATGTTTGAATGTGACTCAAAAATTGTAGTTGATGCGGTCTTGGGTTCTCACAGCCCACCAGTGAATATTAATAATGTTATAGAGGGGATTCAGCTTAGACTGCAGGACTTTAGATCAGCTCAAATATCTCACGTGAAGTGACAAAGTAACCATTCGGCACATATTTTGGCACAATTTGTCAAGGGTATTAATAATTATGTAGCTTGGATAGAGGAGAACCTTTATATTATTGAGTCTATCTTGGCTCAAAATGTATTGTTTTTATCTTCTTCTCAATCAAAGTTGCTATCTTCTTATAAATTTTTTTTAAAAAAAAAGTAAAAAAATACTAATGGAAAGCAATAACATAAAGAACACGATATTACAAGGAAGGACCATGTTTATTGTTGAAAATACACACTTGACACTGTCTAGAAACGTGACTTTAACTTACAATTTCCAACTTAAAATTGTGACTTAAATTCACTTTTTCAGTTGTTTTATGCAATTGTGTGAAACAACTTTTTACAGCAAAGAAAACCTCATATAAGTAATATTACTAGGATTTGATATAGAGAGAACTCTACTTCTAGTCATTATATTTCTTTTTTTCTTTTTCTTTTTTTAAATAAAGCCATTATATTACCTGGAGGAATTGCTAAGAAGCAATAACATTATTGTGTGCACGATGAGCTTTGAGGGTGGGTTTGTGAGGGGTATTTCGGCAAAAAAAAAAAAAAAGCTTTACTTTATTTAATTTTTTGCCCCAATACCCCTTCTATTTATTCTATCTTATCTTATCTCTCTCTTCTTCTTTTTTTTCTCTCTCCAAGTAAATAACTACCGGTCTTTTTCTTTCTCTTCACGTTAGTAACTACCAGTCTTCTCAATTTAATAGATAAGAAGAAGAAATCATTTTTAATTACTTATCAATACTCAATAACTTTTTATTGTATTTATGCACACTAATACAAGGGCATCACCATGATGAGTAGAAGATAAGGAGAATTAAATTAGAGCATGAGCAATCAGCCATGTTTTAATTTTATTTATTTATTTATTTTCTATTACCCCAATTTATTGTTACCTCCTATCAATATAAATATATATATATATATATATATATATTTGTTACCTAAACAATACAATGCCTACTTAAGTAACTTAACAAATCATCACCCATTTCCCTTTTTGTTTTACAGAAAAAATTTTAGAGAACATCAAAAAATTAAAATATTTAATGAAATAGTATGAGTGTCCAAGCTTGACACATGATCAAATGAACAATACTGACATGTGTGACTAAATTATTAGGTATTTAGAAGTAAAATGATATGGTACTCATTTCTTTCATTAAATGATAAATTCCTTCAATAAATTTAATTACAATGATCTATTATCAGGTGGAAGAAAGAGAGTAGTCATTATTATTGAGATGTAGTGGATGGAAGTTAGTGTACTTTATTTAATATGACTAATTTATTTATTTTGGGTACACATATAGATTGATAACTTTTAGAAAAAATTATTAGGTATTTTTAGAGTTTAATGACGTGGTATTCCATCATTTCACAAGAATTATAGATTTCATCTTAGTTTAATTAGTAAGATCAAATACCATATGAAAGGATCCCCTAAAAAAAAAAAAAAAAAATCATATGAAAGGTGCGGGTATTATATTATTGTATTTTGATAGTAATAACTCAATTTTTATAATTGGATCTATCATTCAGACTATAATAAGGGGGAAAAAAGTACCATATCACTATCTTTTGGGAGTACATAAATAGTAGTGTAACTTTTTAAACTAGTGATGATTCTTTTTCAAGATATACAGCGACTATGGAACCAAATATCCAATCTTTGTGGTTCAATTGGATCTAAAAAAGAAGCCTGCAGTATTTAGGACTTGAGCATAATGGATCAGAGGCGCACCAGAGATTGTAAAATGCTATAAAATAAGAGTAATGCTATTGTAATAACATTTTTACTGCAAATTTTATATACATGATAACAGTGATGGAGCTATACTTGCACCTGGGGGATAGTGCCCTTTTATATAAATATATATATATATATATATATATATTAATTTTAGCAATTTTTTTAATAAATTTGCACTTTTCCCCTCTCATTCTCAAAATAAAAATAAAAAATAAAAAATAAAACAATATTATTGATTTTTTTTAAAGGCTATAAAAATTTTTATTGATCTAAAATCTGCAATAAATTTAACAAACTCAACAACAAAATTTACCAATAGCAAACTTAAGCCCAAACAACACCCCAAAACAAACCAACACAAGACACAAACAAAAAATAAAATAAAATAAAATAAAAAATTCCTAAGTCAATTCTAACTAGTCTAAGTAAACATCTACACACATCTAACAACACACAAGACACCCCAAAAAAAAAAAAAAACCTAAATTTCTAAATTAATGCTTATTTGGAGTTTCAAAAAATATTTTTGTCCTCCCTAACTCCCGTTCCAATAAATTGTTATTGATTTTTGTCTGAATCTAATAAATTTTTTTTTGAACTAATAATAATTAACTACTTAAAATTTATTATAAAATTATTATGATATAAATAAAGTAACACTTTTTATTTTTCTGCTTTTCAGATTTCTTCGTCACATGGTCTCCATCATGGGTTCAATCAACCTCGTTTAAGCGGCCATCCCTAATTTTAGGATTTATCTTTTTGGGCCGGTAGCGTAGGTACCAGTTTAGACCCCAAAATGGCAAACAAGGTCAGACTATTTTTTTTTTCTTTTTTTGAGAAACAAGTCAGACTATCTTTTTTGAAGAATAATTGTCAGTTTGATACTGACAACTACTTGTCTTTTAATAGTCACTCCCGTTCTTACTTTATTGATGAAAAGGTTTTAATCTCCATTATTAAAATTAAAATACTACAATAGAAGTCTAGAACCACTACTTTGTCACCATCATTCTTTCAAAACTTGGCGTCATCTTTTACTTTTATCAGTGTCTAGTGTAAAACGAAGTTTGAATGTGTATGCAGATGTGTTACATGATTCTCATTATAAATACACCCGATGCCCCCCTCATAACTCTTCATCAACCATTACTTAAGCCTCTTTGATTCAATATGGCTCCATCTCTTTCTCCAAAAATGCTTCTCCTAGCCACAGTTGCGTTTTTTCTTATTAACATGCCTGCTTCATATGAAGCTAGGAGGATCCCCCAAGAAGAAGAGCCAAATCTGATGAAGAAAAACCAGTTGTTAGGGTCATCGTTGGTGCAAGGCCAAGTGCCTCCAATATCTGTGTTCATGTCCACTCCTCCCACCACCACTGGCGACACCCCTCCTTCATGGATCAGCCATAAGGCCTTTGCCAATGATCATTTGCTACGCCGACAGCTTTGTAAGGGTCCTGTCATACCATCGGCTCCAAATCCGGGCACCCATATCCCATCTTCAACAAGCACTTTGGAGAGTGACAACGCTGCACCAATGCTAGGCTCACTGCAGAAGAGCCCTCCTCCTCCCCTTATGCCCTACGAAGGCACCTCCATCCCCTAGTGCGCAGATGAATTTTATTGCGTATGGATTATGTATGGATGTGTGTTTGGGTTTATCTTTGATTCTCTGATGATGGATATATATGTATGTGCTTTTGAGACTCTTTATGTATATGTATATGTTTGAGTTTATCTTTGATTATGTGATGATGGGAATATATGTATGTGCTTTGACACTATGTTGTATGTGTGTATGTATGGTTAGCTGCATATATAACCTGTCACAATTAAAGTGAAAGAAACACCAGCACACGAACGGATTTTTCTTAGGCAAACTTTCTTTGGTGGTCTTTAATTTTTACTTTCCAGGCGGTTCGAGAATCTTATGTCTCTAATGGCCAAGCTGATGAATAGCACATAGTACCAAAAATTCAACCCGCCAAAACCCAACAGCCAAGCCTCACACTTACCATTAAATCCCAAAACCATTCAGGCACCGTCCCACAGTAGAATAAACACCACAAAACTATCAAACCCATTACCACATAAAAGTTTTATGATAAAATCCATCTGCAAATCGAAATCCAATAACAACATCAACCAAAAAATATAATAATAAATAAATTTAATTAGGTACAACAAGTGCTTGGGTTTACAAAACTCCTATCATTCCTAAAGCTCAATATTAATATTATTTTTTTACTTACAACTAACAATTTGTGACATCAATATTTGTCCAAAATAATTGCCTTTTTCAATTCTATGAAAAAGTTTAGTACCACACAATTTTTCACTACTTCTTATCACAACTACAATATAACCAAGTATGATTAATAAAAAAATAATAAATTCATGTAAAAGTGATAATTAACTATTCATAATCTATTATATTAGAATCATGACAAAAAAAATTTATGTTCATACGACTACTCCTTTTTTGGTCATAAACTATTAGAATTATGACCCAAAAAAATTATGGTCGTAATAGCAACCACACAAAAGTCCTATAATTATTACTACTTTTGAGGAAGATCCATGTTGGCATCTGTGTGTGCCAAAAGTCAAGGAGTTTGGTAATAGAATATAAGTATATAACCACATATGGCAGGGTCAGGAAAGTTACGCAGTGGCTTGTCATTATGCCTGTAAAAGCAAATTCATGCCGGCGTGTCTTTAATGTTTGAATGCGACTAGAATTGATCGGTTGCACGTGCTAGCAAGGTACGTGTGGAAAGAGACAACTTTTTTTAATACATTAATATATTTTATTTCCTTGCCTTTTGCTTTTGTTTTTGTTTTTTCTTGCCTAAAATGGGTCTTTATTAAAAACTAATTAAGCTAAGTGTGCGTTTGTTTACACTTTTAAGAGCTAAAAACACGCATATTAGAAAAAACGGTAGAAAAATGGCGTTTGGCTCAGCCCAAAACGCAACTTTTTGATAAAAGCTGTGTTTTGGACTCAGGCAAAAACAACGTCCAAAACGCGCAAAATTTATGGACCTCCTGAGGTCCATAAATCAAAACGTGAATGGAGCGTTTTGATATAGCCATTGGGCTCACAAGAAATTACCAAATTACCCTCTATTAAACAACAAATCTAAAATCAAAACAACAACAGCAGCAGATCAAGAACAGAAAAAAAAAAAAAAAATTAGAACAACAACTCTTTCGGAACAGCAGATCAAGAACAGAAAAAAAAAAAATAGAACATCAACTTTTTTCGAAAACAGCAGATCAAGAACAGAAAAAAAGAAAAAAGAAAAAAAAAAGACCAACAACTCTTTCGGATCAACAGCAGATCAACAACAACAAGAAGAAAATTAGAATAACAGCAGATCAAGATCCTCTGGCGGATCAAGAAGACTGACGAAAAAAAAGGGGGGGAGAGATTTACCGACCATCCAATTTTCCCGATCATCCAAGAACAAGAAAAAAAAATAGAAAAAGAAGAAGGATGAGTTCTGGAGTTGGTTCCGATCATCCAATCTTCCCGATCCAAGCACTTAAGGTTACGTTCTGCAGTTGGATGAGTTGGGTGAGTTTGGTTCCTTCGTTCGTTTTGAAATGCTAAGAGGAAAAAAAGAGAGCTGTGTTCTAGACCGAAGTACTAAGAGGAAAAAAAAAAAAAAAGAAGAAGAAAGAGAGCTGTGTTTTAGACCGAAGTGCTAAGAGGAAAAAAAAAGAAAAAAAAAAAAAAAAAGAAAGAGAGCTGGGAATGTTCTGGACTGAAGATGGTAGAGGAAAGAAGGAAAAAAGAAAAGAAAAGAGTGTGGGTACGTGGGTGGATGAGAAAAAAAAAGAGGGGAAAAAAAAAAGAAGTAGAGCCCACGTGTGTGGAGAGAAAAAAAGAGGGAAAAAAAGAAATTATATCACAATATTTTCACAATATTTTTGCAATAAATCTTAAGGTAAGTTATTATTAGCTAATATTGGTGAGAAAAAAATAATTTTTTTAGAAAGAGAAAAAATAATTTTAATAATATGTTAAAATTAAAATTAGTATTAATTTTTATCACAATATTTTTACAATACTTTCACAATAAATCTTAAGTGGTAGGTTATTATTAGCTAATATTGGTAAAAAAAATAATTTTTTTAAAAAGAGAAAAATTGATTTAAGTATGATGAAGTAATTGATTTAAATATGAAACAAACTCACATAAAAAATAAATAAATAAAATAAAAGTATGAAATAAATTCCTTTATATATACATTGTCATTTTTGGTAATTTACCCCTTAAACTGCCACTTTTACAAGTGCTAGCCAAACACTCAGCTTTTTCATTATGTACTTTTTAACAGTTTTTACCAAACACTCAGTTTTTTGAAACTCCACTTTTTCATTATGCACTTTTAACAAAACTCCACTTTTTCATTATGCACTTTTACGAAAAGCTGAACCAAACTTACCCTAAAGATTGTACCTAGACTCATGTAAAATAATATAAAAAAAAGGTATAAATGACAAAATTTTCATTGTGTTTGGTTGAAGAAATTTGATGAAGAGTTTCAATTATAACATATGATATTATTTGTTGCAAAAATTTAAATATTGTGACAAAATTTTATCAAAACTCAATTGATTATTATTAGAAGATACTAATATTCATCGTCATTTTTAGAAGTTTTTAATGAGTGGATATGGCCTTTAGCAAATAGGTATCAAAATTCTTATATAGTTTCATACTTCTTCAAACAAAAATGCTATCTTAATTTTCTTCACTGGCCGCACGTCAACCACACTAGTTATAATAAAATAAAGCAAAATACATTATAATATGTTCCATAGAGAACACATGCATCTTTTAGGCTTAGCCTGTCCCACAAACACAAACTTGATGATGGGTGCCCCACGCACATTCTTTATTTCTTCTAACTTTAACAACAAAATGATTTTAAAACATCGGACAAACGAAGATTGAGTTTGGATATAAGGATTTAAAATCAAGGGATTTAAATAATAGTTGACAATATTCGTTGGTTGATATGAATTTAACAACACAAAATAATTTAAGCTTTCAAAATTCTGTTCAAACAAAAACACTCGTAATTTTACAAATTTAACATTTTACAGTTATAATAATCATTTCAAATAAAATTTCACCCATAGAAAAAAATTTTACCCTCTTATTTAAATTCAAAAGTGAAATCCAAATCCCTCCGTTTAATACTCTATCCAAAAGGGTTATACTAGATTTCACATATTAACCATTCAGAAATTATTTATTATTGACCAATATAAATATATATATATATATATATATATATATTATGTGGGGAAGGGGAGATTTGAAATAAAATTCTATTGAAAGTTGCTAAAAAATATAACTTTTAGCAACTTAAAACACTACTTTATCTATTTTAACATCCTATTTTATAATACACCTAACATCAAATATTTTATTTTAACATTCAAAAAATTAAAATAATATATCCAACATAATAAACAACAACCACAACCAACAATACATTAAAATAATTTTTTTTTATAACTTTGGAGCTACAGTAAAGTGTCAAACACTTTACTGTAGCTTTAGTTGTCAAGATTTTTAACAATAGTACTCTTGTTGTAGCATGCGTTTTTGGAATGAGTTGCTAAAAAATAGCTTTTTTAGCTTTTAACATTCTTATTGTGAATGAGCATTTGGCACACCAAAAATTAAAAAAGCTCCCATATCACATGTTTCAAATTTTAAAAGTTTTAGCATGGGTGAACAATACCATTTGGAACGGTACTGTTCACAAATTATAAAATTTTATAGTTTTTTTATTATACTCTCTCTCCTCTCTGACCTACTGTTCACAAATCGTAAAATTTTTATTATTTTCTATTGGGATAAGTTTTAACTAAATATTATTTTAATGTATGGAATTGAAGATTAGAACATGTGATGTATGTATATTGTAAAATGATGTGCTAAAATAATAAAATAGACTTTTAATGTTAAAATGACATACTTTTGCAACAGCTGATCTTGATGTCCTAAGAAATGCAAATTGACCTAAAATTCATTGACACTTCCTTGTTTAACAATTAAATGAAAAAAGCATAAAAAGGGGCAATAGAATTAATCATAACAAAGTTTTTGAAACTTTATTCCACGCACAATTCTAAAAAATACATAGGAGAATGAAAATTATAATCCATATTACAAGCATCATACAAAAAAATTTAGAAATTGTGGAGAGAAGGTTTGCAGGATGGAAGAAGCTGTAAATGACCAAAAGAGGGAGGGTCACTTTGAAAAGAAAACACTTCGTCTTCTACTCCTATTTATTTTAGGTTGTCTTTTATGATGCATACTCATGTAACCAGGAAGCTGGAGATACTTCAAAAGCACTTTCTATGGGGAGGAGTTAGGGACACCAAAAAATTACACTTGGTGGATTAGAGAGCGGTTTGCTCTTTACTGTAAAAGGGTGAATTGGGTGGTTGGAAGTTTAGGTTTTTTTCAATCAAGTCCACTTAGGGATGTGACTTTGGAGATCTAAAGTTGGAAAAGGATCATCTTTTCCCTTCTCTAATGGTGAAAATCAAGTTTTGTGGAGACCAACAAAGAGTGGGGCATTTGAGGGTCGTTCATGTTAAAATGCCCTCAAGAGCTCTACAAGCCACATTTTCCCATGGAAAAAGCATATAGGGTGCTAGGACCCCACAAATAGTTACTTTTTTTGCATGGACAACAATGAAAAAAAATACTGACAATTGATCATTTTTGTAAGAGAGCTTCATTGATAGTTTGTAAGTGTTGAATGTACAAGAGGATCAGAAAATTAAATGAAGTAGAATGACCAAATATGGTAGTAAAAGTAGAAGTTTAGTTTTTCATTGAATCCAGTGACTCAACATAGGAGAAATTATATAAAATGCCAACATTACCATAGTACTAACAAGTATTACTTTTTTTTGATAAGTAAAAGTTTATTGATCTCAAAAAAATGGAACACCCTAGTACACAGGGAGTGTACAAGGGTTCAAACAATCAAGAACAAAAATTACAAGAATCTAAGAAATCAAGAAAGGATGGAAAGGATTGGTTCCGCAAAGCAGCCAACCAATCCATTAATGTTCTAAAGAAAAATAGCTTCAAATCTGATATAGATCTCTCCTTATCTTCAAAGCACCGGCTATTTCTCTCCCTCCAAAGGCACCACAATATAATAAAATTTCTATTCCACACTTTCGTTTCAATTGAAAAGTAAGAAAAATTATCACATAATTGGACTTCTTTTGTGAAAATTCACTGATTGTTATATACTCTTTTTTTTTTTTTTTTTAATTATTGAATATGAAAACTTTATTTCACAAAAGAGGAACATAGTCCATCTCCATCCAAAACTCCAAATGCAGAGAGAGGAATGGAAGAGATGGGAGGTGTTCCTCTAACATTACGATCACATACCCAGAAAGTAGAAACAATTGGAAGATCACTTACAAGTTTAGAGATATACTTCATTTGTACTAACGTCTCTGCTATAGGGGCAGAACTGAAAAATTGGGAGTGTAAAACTGCAATGAACAGCGATACGGGAAATAAATTTTGGGTAAAATGAATACATAATATGCAAATTTGGTATGTAATAAGTAACTTTAAGAAACTTAAATGAAAGATACAGTGAATCATTACCAACAAAGAAGAAAGTGATATCTCTCAATAATCTTGAACAAAACACCAACCAACCCTACAGCAACAATGAAAATAATCAATAACAATAAGCAAAAACCAAAAAAAAAAGTGTTGTCCTTTTAGAAACATTTTCTAAGAAATGACATTTGTGAACCATTTGTTTCAGGGCTAGCATTTTCCATTGACAAAAGCCCTGTGCAAAAGATACATATTTATACATAAAACAATGTTACTACCAGGACTACTGAAATAATTGGGTCGAGGAGAAACCAGTTCTACCTTGTCCAGTATGCTTCATCCTGATGTTCTTGTCAGCAAGCTTCTAAGCCATAGACTGATTCTCCACCTCCTCCATTACCAAGTGCAAAATTACTTCCCTGGATCATGAAGTAGGGAATAATCCGGTGGAATGTGCTACCATTGTAATGAAGAGGTTTTCCACTCTTTCCAACAACTTTCTCCCCTGAAATAATTAAAAAGAAAGGAACCTATAAGATAAACTTCTAAGACCATTTGTTGTGAGAAGGCCACAGTCAAGATATTATTCAATCCAGAACAGTCAGCAAATTCCTTATAAATCTACAATTCCTTTTACAATTTGTTGAGGAAAGAAGGGTAGCAATGTGGCATATATAGATAGTTGTAGCTAGAGCATCTGTTAGGTACAAGAGAGTTATGTTTTATCAAACTTGTGGTTTAGGTGTTTCATTGTCTAGAGATTAGAGAAATAAACTTGATGAAAAAACTAGAGTAGGGTTTAGTTGTGAGATAATGTGAGAATGAGATAGAATAAGGAATTATTGAAGAAGTGAAAGATAGAGATAGATAGAGAGATAATTGAAATTGAGAGGGATTTAGGGAGAGAATTCAACGAGAAAATTATATAGAATTCTACGAGAGAAAGATCCAAGCAAATGCATCACAATTCACTAAAGAGATTAGAGTTACAAGTTGAGTATTTATAAAAGGACTTGCTCCAATCCTGTTGGTTGTTCATTTTCTAAATATGAGTGTGTTATATATGGCTATTTCCATATTTAACATGTGTTAAATGAGCTCTAAATTGAAGAAGAAGCTAGACTAGGAAGCAATTGCTATTCAGAAAATTTAACGTGTTAAATGGGCAGTAGTATAAGCAGTGTGCCAAATTATTCTCATGCTTCAAGAAAGCAATTGCAATTCAGACTTTGTGCACATCATGGCCCCTTTATGAATCTTCTGTCTTTTCATCCCTACCTTGTGTTTAACTAATTTGGAAGCACTAGGTGTAAGGATTGCTTTTCTTGCTAGTGTTAGTCAGCTCCATCTTGCTCTGGTCATGACTTGTCATAATTTTGTTGTGATTCCTAGTGCTCTTCGTTTGTCTTTCCTTCTACTGACTCTTCAGTGATTTTGCATTATTAGAGCACTTAGCACTTTAAACTGCTCTTAAACCACCAACAATACCAGATGACAAGTGATGCTCATTTGAGCTAGGGATAAGGGCATTGATTTTCTTCTCTCTCTTTCTTTTCCTTTGTTCTACTGAACCATTCTCCTTAGTTACAGAACCCATTGCTTTGTGTTTCCTCTTCTCCAGCCTAAAACCAATAAAGCAAAATAATCAAGTCCAACAGTAATGAGATGGAGATCTAAAGAAAGGAGAGAGCGAGATCTAAAGAAAGAAGAGATCAGCATATAAAATGTGATCAGATGTACATGGATCCAGAAGGCTTTGTAAATGAATCTGCAAGCGTCATTTCTGTATAACCAGCACCAGATTCTTTGGACTTGTTTTCGAATTGCGGTTCTGCAATAAGATATACAAAGACAGCATAATCTTCCATCATATATTTAATATGATTCTTCATCAAACACACTTCAAATGAACTCCCACCAAAAGAAAAACCACTGCATGAGGGACATCAGTTTCCCCATGTTTAAACTAATAATGCTTAATAAGGGGGAAAAGAAAGTCATTATGTGTCTTCAACTAGAGGACTTCATCTCATAAATGGGTGAGGACACACTGAGACCAAATTGATAGTAGAGAACAGAGGAAAAGGGTAAAATAAGAGAAGAATGCAAGGATAACAATCAAATAACACTATAACCGCCTATAGCTGGTCTATATCAAATTTTAATAACAAAATCAGAATATCTTAACAACCCCCCCACCCCAAAAAAAAAAAGTTTTTCAGCATTGGGGATGAATTCTGGTTTATGAAACTTCTTACAAACACACAAGGAATTCCAGGCAACACAAGCACAAGACCACACAAAGGCTCAAAGCCAGACACCGAGCTTCAAACACTAGCTTGGGTTCATTTCATGCACAAGGTCTCTGGCATGATTTAACCTCCTCCAGACTTCTAATCCCACTTAACTATCCCCCACCTCCATCTTCGTCATCCACCTAGTCGAGCTCACAGGACACACTTCTGCCATGCTAATTGTGCATGACACACAGCAAATCTTCGGAAGGCTATCTTAAGACATGCTGCAACATTACATTGCTAATGTTCTTCTCAAGATTATAAAATATTTGGAAAGCAGAATAAGCATGTGGGTTATTAATGCCATGTGTCATTAATTTACCATTTAAAACAACGCCTCCATGGCAAGGAACCTATGATCTAGCTATATTTGCATCACCAACAATTTTCAGAAGAGATTACACAGTTCAAAAATATTTTATTCTGCTCAATAAATTTCAAACTTGGGGGCCTAGACAGAGCTCAAAGGAGTTCTCAACCAATTAATTGATCAAGTCCCTCCCTAAAATTAAAATAAATTATATTTAACAAAGAGCATAAACAGGAAATGAAAGAATCACCTCAAAAATGGCCTTCAGAAAAACCTTATATTTCTCTGGAGTAACTGACCCAACTATTGCAGAACCTCACTTCCGTATCAAAATCGTCATTATTACAATGACCTGTAAATAAAGATGTATGTGCATGTGTTGAAAATTTCCAACACCAACACCAATACATTTTCATTATTATGTATATAAGGCCAATAAGTGCTTAATGTCAAATTTGCTTGTGCCTATGATCTAAAATGATGTCTGGGGACAATGACCATGGTTGAACTTCATACACAACATCAGACAAAATACTGTGCAGGTCTTTGTCTTGTAAGCATGACACTAGTACTTTCAAAAAGCCCAAAACAGCCCTTAAATATGCAATCAACTAGCATTGAAAGCAAAATCGTACCAACACTCTGAATCAGGAGCAATTAAGAGAACACTCACTTTTATCACTTCCCCCACTTTGGTATGCAGCAAAGATAAAAGTAAGGGAAAAGATCAGGCATTGACAGAGAGATATCTACATCCTGATAAACCAATACTGACAAAGCAGACGCTCTTCCACTTATTAACTGAGGATATGAGCCAGAAAGATAGCCCATGATCTGATTATTGTAAAATCATTAGATATTAATGATGAAAGCAGCTGTGGAACTGGTGATACATCAAAGGATCAAGTACTTAAAGGTACCATTAGTATTAAATCAGATGTTGAAGTAAAATCATTTAAATACTTACCATGCTAAATCAGTTTGTGATAAGGGGCATCAGAAATAGCTGATGAGTCTTTCAAGCTGGCACTTATCTTAAGGAGTATGTCATAAGAAGTTTTCCTAAATTCTTCATTGCCCTACATATAAAAAAACACATTACTAATGCAGCAATCTCTCTTATCATGGAATTAGTACTTTTTTTGATAGGTAGATAGAGGGGGAGGAGGAGGTGGGGCTCAAACCACAAAAATGGGCACCACAAGGGATGCCATTAGCACTAGGTTATCACTTGAACCCTGATTCTTTTTTTTATAAGTAATAAAAATGTCATTTGAACATTAAAAAAGAGTCACCCAAGTATACACAACGTATACAACTGGGGATCAATACATTCAAGAACATAAATTACAAGCATCCAACAAATCATAAATCGAAGAGATAGAATGGCTTCCTACAATAGACATCCAATCTAATAGAGTTTTAAAAAATAAAAATTTTGGATTGATTACTGTCCTTTCAAAATCCTCAAAAGACTGGTTGTTTCGCTCTAGTTTAATATCAAACAAAAATTATAAAAAGCGTGTGGTTACAATTTAACTTAAGTAATAATGACACAAGAAGTTTCAGATGACTCAAGTACTAAGCTAATGTCAAAAGGTTGACAACGGAAATGCAAAGTAATACATCAAGAAGAAAGACAAAGTTGGACCACAGCCCCCCACCACAACGTACACACAAAAGAAAATCATGAAAGCATAAAAAGGGAGGAGGAAATATTGGCATACATAAACTACTAAATCATATAATCTAGTTTCCCATGTTGCAAGATGGTAAAGCTCTTAAGGACCTCTCAATATTTTCTGATGATTTGCTTACTATACATACTGTCACGTATCCTCAGGGAAAATATTATATGAGTGCATTGACTTCCTAACTGGGGATCATAATTGACTTCAGATGAGTATTCAATTTAGCAGAAGAAGACTTCATGTAGATAGATAAATCTACTTCAAATGCTACTTTAGAGGCAGCTAGCCTTCCACTATCAGTATCAAGCCCTTTTGTGGGCCAAATCACAATCCACCAATAGTAGGGTAATGGCAGCGAACAGCCATTATCTGATTAAGAGTTTTAAGCTCCAAGGTTTTTGGCAAAAAATAAAGGGTAGAACTGAGTGACGTGTATGGGATAAAGATCTCACTATTCACATTTACACAAGATCAGGCCTAAAATTCAAGCAAAGCTTCAAATATGTACTCTTAGGGTCCGTTTGGATTGAACTTATTATTGCTGAAACTGAAAACTGAAAACACTGTAGCAAATAATTTTTAAATGTATGAATAGTACCGTAGGACCTATTTTTAATATTTTTAGTACGTGAACAGTAATAAACAGTGCATAAACAGTGATTTTTGTCTCCTGCACAGTGAACCCATATGAGGTTACTGTTCACATGCAGGGGAAAAAAAAAAAAAAGTGAAAAACGTGAAACGCTGGACGCAGACTCAGTTCCCAAACGCTCACTTAATAAACTAATAGGTTTGAGAGAGAATCAACAGACCAAACAAAAGTTGTATAGGACAGCTACAACATCATACTTCTACAAATAATAGCTCTTACCTCCTTTAATGTGAGTACAATTTTCATTGAGTATAAGTAAGGCCTTTGTATTCTCCTCCTCCAAGCTCATCTGCACAAGCATACAAAGGTTTAACAAAAATTTAGCTAAAGAAATTTAACAGCCTTTTTTAATACTGTACAGAGAAGGCTGCCACTTCACATATAGGGCTGAAAGCATAAATGTTTGTAGGGAACTAACTAACTACAATTAACATGCCAAATGAACTGAAGGCAAGTACTTATGAATGTACCAGAAAAGCATAGGTCCGTGAGATGTGTTTGCAATATCTACAATGTAAAATGCCAAAAGCAACTGATTCATCTAAATATGTATTAACCATAAAGTATAAACCAAACTTCTCCCCCAAAAGAATACCTATTCAAATGTGATAAGAAACAACTAATTGTGCCAAATACCTCTGGCTATAATTCAAGTAAGTAGATAATCTTCATTATGAAAAGAAGTGAAACAATGGAACCATGAGAATGTAGTATGGCCTCATTCCACGTAATATGTTTGTGGAAGATCCTTTGAAACGAGAATACAAGCACAGGTGCCAAGCTCTGAATTGCAAGTTGAATAGCATGAAAAATGAAAAAATCTCACATACCACAGATGCAAAACAACAAGCTCAGGTGCCAATATTGATGAAGTGAAATATGCATGCGCTACTTGTAACTAACATTGACTAATTGACCTTGATACATGAATTAACCCAAATCTGAGTTTCCCATTTGAGTTACAAGTTCCCAAAATGTGCATTTAACTATCAAGAAGCTGCTGTAGGATGACAGAAGTAGGAGGAGAAGGCAGGATAAATCGGCATTGAAAGCCTTAAAGTGCCATTCGGCAGTTGACCTTCCATACCAAAATGTCAAGGTCAGAACCTCCCAGTTTTGCCGAATTTTGAGTTCCTCTGTTTCTCATTTCAGCAAGAATGTGGGTTCCAATTTAAGTTTTTTTCAATTTCCTTCCCTATTGTGGCTTTTGAAAGTACGTCGAATGTTTAAATGACAAAAGTGATTCATTGATCAGAAACAGCAGGATATTCACTTCTTCTGGATCCAGTGAAGTGATTACCTCCGGATGCAAGCTGTTTTAAGATAAATGTTGCTGGTTTGAGCATCAAAGATGGGACTGGAGGTGTGGGAGCAGTAACATGATAGAGCAAGTGAGGTGCTTGCTGCATTGTCTGAGAGAGTTTGTGATTCATCGTTGATTAAAAGAACATGTATTACTCCTCTCTCACATATAGTGCAATGAAGTCATGTCACGGAATTTAGTAGAGTGATTGTGGAATGTGAAGACGCTGGGATGATAATGCACTTACAAATGTAGCACGCTATTTTGTTGAATAGGGACAATTGCTAAATGATATTAGGCAAAACATGTTAAGCTTAGAATGTGTATCTTTCCAATTTGTGCAGTAACCACACAACTCGAGAGAGCTAGCAAAGTTTTCTCAGCAAAAGGAAGAGCCTAGGTGTGGCTTGAGGATTGTCCTTTCTTCTTGCTCCCAATTGTACACAAAGATATTTCTAAACAATAATTATAGCTATAGCCTTTATTCAAGACAAATGAAAGGGTGTTTTGGATTAATTCAAGGAAACCCAGCCTCCTTAACACTTCAATTTGTAGTAAAAGTTTAACATCTTTATCAGATTTTTACAAATTAAAGAATAGGAGCTAAGAGCCTAAGACATGCAATCAAACCCTCGTTGAAACCTTATTTACACATTCAATAAGGATCTAACTTAACAATACTAAAGACAATTATAAATTAAACAAGCATATACATTAACATTATATGTTTTCTTATATCTTAATCTACTAAATATTATAAACTTTAGATTTTGATGCACAATCAAAAATATCATAGCAACCAACAAGAAATGCATAAAATAAAATTTAATGGGCAATGCATACGGTTTGATAAAAAAGAATCGTAAATATAAAACTACTTTTTCTTAACGTTATTCTGCAATCGAAGAAAAGGAACACGGAAGAGAGAGCTCTTTAGGGAATTCCAATTTCCAATTAGGGATGAAATAAAAAAGAGGGATAGGGGCAAGACTAAGGGGTCCCCTACCCAAAAATTTCTCTGGGTCCTCCGTTATGTAAACAAAAGCTCCAAATTTTGTACAAAAAAGTGTCCTAAAAATTGTAGAGTGGTAATTGGATTTTTAAAAAGAGAAAAATATATATAGATTGTGTTTTTAAAAAGTCAGTTTTTTATTATTATTTAGTTTATTTTGTTATTATTCATAGATCCTATTACACTTTTTGTATTATTTATAGGTCTCATTATACTATTTTAGCTACTTTTTAATTTTATCTACAGTACTTCTAACGGAAAAATTTTCAGTTTTGGTTAAATAAGCTATTCCCAAAAAGACTTATAGAATGGTTTTGTTTTGCATTTTTTCTTCCACCTTTAAGAGCATCCACAGCAGATGTTCTATAAAAAAATGTTATTTTGACACACCAAAAGTCTACTTTATTATTTTATCAAGTTATTTTACAACAACCTATTTATCAGATGTTTTATAATTCAATTCTATATATTAAAATAATATTTATTACACGTTAAAATAATATATTTAATATATTAACTCCTCCCACCACCATCATCATCATCAAACACAACAACAACAGTGGCAACAACGCACAACCACCATTGTCGCAACAACAACCACTAACAACCACTGCCGCAACAACACCAACAACCACCACCGGCACAAACCCACATCCACCAACGCCAACTAAAAAAAAAAAAAAATCCACCACAACCCGCCACATTCACAAACCTCAAAACTCATCCCAAATCAAACAAACCCACAACTACCATTGCCGCAACAACACCAACAACCACCACCGGCACCAACCCACGTCCACCAACACCACCTTAAAAAATATATAAATAAAATAAAATAAAGCCTAAACTTACATGTGATCTCCACTAGTCGACCTCATCGGTGAGGCCAAACTCCACAGCAACGACCGATCTCAATGGCAACGGTTTAGGCAAAGAAAAAAGTAGAAAGAGAGAGAGAGAGAATGACCAGAAAATAAAAAATAAAATAAAAAAGAGACAAAGAGGCACAGAGAAAGTGATAAAAAATAAAAAAATAAAAAAAGAGAGAAAAAAAGAAAAAGAAAAAAATAGAAGTGAAGCTTCTGGAGAAAGAAGAAGAAAAGAGGAAAAGAGAGTGATAGAGATGGAGTGGTGGAGAAAGAAAAAAGAAAAAGAAAGAGAGAGAAGAGAGAAAATCAAAAAAAGATGAGAGAGAAATGAATAAAAAACTTTTTTTTTTAACATTTTTGTCCGTACCATTCCAAAATGGAATGGTACTGTTCACTTGTGGCAAAAATTATGAGATTTGGAACATCTCATAAAGGGGGTTTTTTGTGTTTGGTGTGCCAAATGTGTCAAATATTTGGCATTTGGCACATCTGCTGTGGATGCTCTAAGAAGACTCTCAAAATATGAAAATATTGAGAAAATAGAAATCCAACTTAACTGAAATTCTAATATGTTTTAAAAAAATTGTTATCAATGTGTCAAGTAAGAACAATTATATCACAAGAATCTTCTAAGAAAAATTATATCACAACAAGATTAAGTGTATTAATTAATCATTATTAATTGTAAAATATTCGCAATTAAACCTATAAGTTCTTAAACAAACAAATATATATAAAAAGCTAAATTTTCTATTACCATGCTTAGAATTTGGGCTAATATTAATCAAGTTCAAAATATTTTAAAACAAGTCAATTTGATCCATAAAGCTAACTTAGATTCTAAACTCTATTAGGCCTATTAGTCTTTTTTAGTCAGTTTTGAAATGTCTTAAAACTAATTAGCATTAATCCAAATTTTAGGATATATTAATAAAATTTACCTACACATAAAAAAGTAAAATAAATAATATTTAAATATTAATAAAAATTCTCTTAATTTCATCTGTCTTAGGCAGTGTTTGACTCGATATAAAATGTTTTCCAAGTGTAAAATTTTTTCAAATTAAAATATTTTTTGGAAATTATAATATTTTCAATTGTTTGGTTATGTTCTAAAAAATACACTGAAAAATAGTTTCTAGTATTTGGTTTGCATGTAAAATGGTTATCGGAAAATATGTATAATCTGGCAAATACACCAGACTCTCTCTCTCTCTCTCTCTCTCTCTCTCTCTCTCTCTCTCTCTCTCTCTCTCTCTCTCTCTCTCTCTCTCTCTCTCTCTCTCTCTCTCTCTCTCTCTCTCTCTCTCTCTCTCTCTCTCTCTCTCTCTCAATCTATTAACCAAAATAACATTCTTCATAATATGCACTAAGCATATGAATTAGCTTAGCCAAGCCTTGAATGATTTCTTTCTTTTGTATCATCCCTCTAAAATCATCTTACTCATCATATTATTTTCCTTTCTAAGTCATCCAGTTTCTAACTAAACATTACTTTTTTATATTAATGTTACACTGCTCAATAACGTCTATTGGAATAATTTTAAAAATTCTACGGTTGGTTTACAAGTTCTTGTTCTTCTTAACACACAACACCAAATTTCATATGAATCAGATTTCACTTACAATTTGAGAAATAAACTCATGTTTTGTGTATAGTGTTGAAATACAAAAAAGTTAAAATTTAAATTAATCTCTAATTAACTTGAAAATTTGCAAGCATATAGAGTGAAAATGAAATCTACTGGTGGATTTGTCAAATATACATCCAATAGAAAATTATTGAGTAATTTAAACAATTCTAAAAGTTACATTATATATAATTTGAACCAATTCATATATATATATATATATATATATATATATATTCACACACACGCATGGGTTTCTAAACAAACATTACTGGTCTTTCCAATTTTCCCTTTGGAAATGACTTGTGGAGGGCACTCCAAGGGAAACATATGATGAGTCTTTTTAAGTCATTTAGTTGACTCTTTTCAGTACAAATATAGTACCCACTTTTATTCAATCATTCCGTTCAAGCTATTTGCAGTTTTTTTTTTTTTTTTTTTTTTTGGTTAATGGGGAATACTGCATTAACTAGCCATAAAAGGTGAAGTGTTGGCTACAAGCCTTAAGGAGTACAGTCCAAGAGCATCAGAATTTAAAATAATACAAAGATCTTCAAAATAGGAGTGTCCAAAAAAACAAAATTCCCATCAAGGGTGCAGCCTCCTTTAGCAAGATAATCTACGCATCTATTCGCTTCCCGAAAGACATGGCTGACCCTGACTTGCTGGAACTGGCGAAGGAGGTACCTGCAATCATTAAGCAGAGAAGAAAAGGAGTTATTGTAAGGTCTGGAAGAGTTTATTGATTAAACCTATGTCCTTTGTCAAAAACCTAGGAAACCGAACACTTCAAACTAGTAGTCATGTATGTATTGAACAAATTTTCGATACATATTATATAGAAAATCTGTTTATTTTGCTGAAATTAAATTTTTTTTACTAAAAGTACTATATATAAAAGTAAAAATTAGCTGAAATAGTATAGTGAGACTCATAAATAGTACCAAAAAGTACAATGGAGCCCATGAATAATAGCAAAAATCAGCTGAATAGTAAAATAAATTGGCAAAAATAATTTTTGCCAAACACACACTAACTCTCTTTATTTTTCTTTCCCTCTCTCTTACTCACTCTCTCCATGAAACTAATAGATTCTTAATTAGTTTAATTATTGAGAAATATTTTATGACTTCTAGCATTTTTTTTTTTTTTTGTTTCTTTAATTTAAACTAAAAATTAGAGCAATATGTTTTTTTTTAAATATTTATTTATATGCTCCACATTTTCAAGAATAATATTTCCATGTCAACATATATGGTAGACAAGTAAGATAACAAAGACTTAGTTAGACTAATGTATCAACATTTGACACTGGATGGTAAGATGTAGCACTAAATCACTATAACTATTGTCCAAAGATAATATCATGTTACCAAAGGATCAAATATTTTATATGGGAAACATGTTGAGTTGTTGACTATCTCTATATGTTGCCAGCGGGAACTACATCCTTGACAGAGTTGAGGCAAATTGAAGAAGTAGCAAATCCAGTACTTAATAAGAGTTAGAACAAATGCTACCTTCATGAGAACAACGGAGAGTAGTTCATCTTTAGAAAACTCCGACTGAGCTTGGACCTGTTGAAAGTTCAAATAGTGTATAAAACACCCTTAAACGTTTAGACCCCCAATTACAAAATAACCAATTCAAGTTTTATGACAAACAACTAGTGTGCGGAAAATTAACAAAAACTATAAACAGAATTGGTAAACAATCTAAACCAATTAAAATCACAACCCACAGCAGATAATAAAAGGTAAAGATAAAAGGGAAGGAAGATGCAAACACAAGGACAACACACGATGTGTTATCGAAGAGGAAACCAAAGCCCTCGGCGTAAAACCTCTCTGCCGCCCTCCAAGCGGTAAGTAATCCACTAGAAAATGTAATTGGGATACATGAACAGTAATAGACCCTCCAAGCCTAATCTACCCAGTGTACTTAAGCCCTCCAAGCTTCTTGCTCCAACGAGGTTGCGCCGAACCTATTTCTTTTCTAACTTCTCGGATTCCGCTACTTGACCATAGCATCAACCAATGTAGATTGGTTCCTTCCTAACTGCTTCCCAGAACACCAAACAGCCCTCTCACAATAATGGATATGGTAAGAAAATGTTTTGGTAACAGACCTCTCAAGGGTTTAATAATGGAGAGGAAGAGAGTTGAGGAATTTGAAGAGACTCTTATGTAAATATTGTAGATGAATCAATCTTATTTTGCTCTAGGGCTTCTCTCTCAAAATTCTCGCTTGAAGCTCTCATTCTTTTGTGGGTATAAGGGGTATTTATACTGAAGTGAGAATGGAATGTGAAGAGTCAAGTTTTACAAAAAAGGGGTGGCCCACGGCTTGGCCTCGCGGCTTGACTGAGTCGCGAGATCCAACCACGAGATAACAGAACGGCCAGTTGTCCTATTTTGTCCTGTAGTGCTCCAGCTAGCATGACGCTTCAACTTCTAGCATGCTTGGCACGTGTGCTGCTTCTGGCGGCTTGAAGCCGCGAGTCACGCGCAAGATCAAGTCGCGAGTCTCTGTTTTCTTGCACACTCTTGAGCCTTTCAACACTCTATCTCACTCACTACCCTTACAACAATCTCACCTAAATACAGGGTTACTAAATGCTGAAATACAAGCAAATTTGGCACGGAATAGAGCCAACAAGATGGTTGATTAAATTCAATTTAAACAAAAAAAAGAAAGAAGAAAATTATCAATTGAAACAAAAAAAAGAACATAGTTTTTGAATTTACTTCAGCAACAAACTAAGGAAACATGATATGAGCTTTCTAAAAAAAAAGAATAGTTCTGTAGGTGCACAAGTGAGGCATGAGCAGAAAGCTAAGGCATGATTAGTTGACTGTTATTGTTGGAGAAGAGTACCTAGTTCCCAAGAGTGTCAAGGAATCAGATGCAAAACTCATATCTGAAATGTAATCTTGATGAGCAGCAAAAGTATTGCAGCAAGAACGTTGTCTGGTAACCCAGACCTTAATACAGCCTTCATCATCACCTGAGGCAATAATTGCCTCACTCAGGTTTATCAATCTGTTGATTGCAGCACTGCTCCACAAACATTCAAAGCATGAAATGAACATATTATTAACAAAACAAAAAAAGGACACACGAAGAGAACAAGGCAGGCACTCCCACCTGTGAGCATCTTCAAGACGAGCAATTGCTGATCCAGTCTCCGCATCTGTGGCCAGAATTGACTGGTCAAGAGAACATGTCACAATTGCTAACAATAAATGCAAAACCAACCATTTCATTACCCCATTATTAGGCATGTATTAAAAAAAAATTCATTATTCATTTCCCCTCCCTGCCAAAACAAAAGAAAAAGGAAAAGCAATAATACCATGCCCATTATTGAAGAATCTAACAGCTCTGCAAGACTAAGTGTGTGCATGAACTTCCAATAGCCTTTGTGGTTTGACATTATGTATTGGTGAACATTTCCATCTCTGAGTCCTGCAGTAATGAGGTCCCTCGAAGGATGGAAATCTATGTCAATAGCAATTGTTCCCAAATTTATCTCCATTTCCTCTCTTTTTTCCACAAACCCTTCCCGCTTTGATGACAAATGCAAAGAGGTACGCCAATCTAGCCTCCAGCCTAACCACAAGAAAGTTTTACTTCTAAAACTTACCACCAAAATAAACCATACCCGATCACCACACCAGACTAGTAATTAGTAACCCCCTAGAAGGTTTAAATAGCAAGTCAATTCAGCTCATTTCAGCCAATTTCATGCAATATATTGATTTAGCAAGGCAATATATTCTAACCCGGCGCAATATATTGATATATCAACATGTGTTAAAGGTCTTATGTTGAGTTTAGTCATGTGAGTCTCTCCCAAAGCAAGCGTACAGCAAGATCATCAGCTTGTATTCAGTACCCACCCTATCTACATAGAATATATATAACATGCCAAACATAGAGTCAACTAACTCCAATTTAGTAATAGTTAAAAGCTCTTGCTCTTATAATTCTGATTTTCTCTAATCAAACTACCCTTTTTCATTTAGAGGTCCTACGCAAAAGTATACCAGAAAAACATCATCCTAAAGATATTAATGTCATTGAATCATTTTATAACCCACTGCTAAAATAGATTAAGATAACACAATTTCGAAGTCCCCAAATAGTTGTCTCTATTGTTGACACACCACATCGGTCTCTCTCTCTCACCCTCTAAATACACAATTCATTCATCATAATTCTAAAATGATTTAGGTAGGTATTAGACATATGATTTAATAATTTTTTACCGACGGATATAAAATCATAGTCTAGTCTCCCAATAATTTTTCTCAATCTTATTCTTGTACAATCCCCATCAACAACATTGGTCACATGGCCTGCAAATCCCTTTCGCTTCTCCAAAGGTTGCAACAAAAAAAGTAAATATATTGTCAATTGTCCCCAACCTCACACCATACAAATATATTCTGGTAAGTCACTTCCAAAGCTGAAGTCTTTCCTCCCAAAATACTTAACAAACTTGGGTTTAAAAGTATCCAATTTTCTCACCCCTAATCTATCATTTATCGATGGAGATAATTTTTTCACCAAAGTGCAATCACACTATATTTATTTAAAAAATTATTTTCCCTTTGTTCCTGAACTTTCTGAACAAAACAAACACCGTTAAAAAAATAGTAATAATTCAAAAAAAAAAAAAAAAAAGGCAGAGAGAGAGGAAGGTGGAATTGTCGATGCAATTTCTGGGACCTGGCTAGTGGGGACAGAATTAGAGTTCTACCGTTCTTGGGTTTAATGTTTTAGTGAGAAGAATTGTCGAATGGTTTGGGCTCGTCAATGGGCCGGGTCAGCCCATTTTTATTTGGCCCATGTGCAAATAAAAAGGGTTTAGGATGTGATGTATCTACGTATTTAGATTAGATTAGATGTAATATAAAAATGTTCAAAACTATGTAATGTTCAACTTTTCAAATTAATGGTATTTCATTATCTTGTTAGTTCCTAAGAAAGCTTTATAGCTTGAAGTACTAATGTAACAATCCATACTTACAATATTTCACATGCCCAATTACTCTAGTTACAATACTTTATGTCCCCTTTTCTCCATTGAGAATGTGCATGAGATACATATTTTTTGTTATGTTTATGAGAAATATTTTAAAGAAAATTTTGATAAATATGGTAGAAATTTCTCCTATCAAGAAAGGGCCAATATATGGCTTGTGTAAGTTATTGTCCTTTGCATTAAGTAGCCTATGTTAGCTAGTTCTCTTTTAGTGGAACGGTTAGTTATTCCTTAGGAGTAACTATTAAATTATTTAGTTGTATTTTTAGTATAAAGAATAGTTACTCCTTAGAAATAGCTATTTATTTAAAATGAAAAATAGTTGTTCCTTAATCCTTATTAAAATGGTCCTAATAGTTTCTTTTGTCTTTCTTTTTGATTGATTCCTTAACTTAGGTAATAACTAAAAAAATGTAAATTACTAAAATGCCCAAGCAAAACAACTCTCTCTCTCTCTCTCTCTCTCTAACATTTTTTTCTTCGTTCTTCATCTATCCCCTATGTTAGGTTTTCTTGTTTATTCTCCTTTAATCCTTTTGTTTTAACACAACCGCAAAAATGAAGTTGTAGATCTTTACTTCAAGATAACAAAATGATCTAAAATAATGCTTGATGGTTTTTTTTTTTTTTTCAATTTTACTTTTATATTTTTAAAAAAGGTAATTACACTAAACCAGCATTGATTTGACCTGAAATCACTTTGTTTACCCGTAATTTGAAAATTATCACTTTACTTACCTGAAATTTGTTTTGTTTGTCTTCTGTAACTCAACTCAGTTAAAAATATGGGTAAATATGTATGTATTTTTGTTTCTATTTTATGTCTCTTTTCTCCCAAAATAGAAAAGACATAAAAAGACAAAATTAAAAAGATTAAAAAGTGATTGTTTTGTAAAATCAAACAAAAACCT
Organism: Quercus lobata; assembly: GCF_001633185.2. Taxonomy (NCBI): domain Eukaryota; kingdom Viridiplantae; phylum Streptophyta; class Magnoliopsida; order Fagales; family Fagaceae; genus Quercus; species Quercus lobata. Next base: position 1,804,846 of record NC_044910.1, on the reverse strand, counting down.
ACAATAAATCTTGAGACTTAGCAATAGAATCAGATCTTTATACCTATAAAATAAATAAATAAATTCAGATTTCAAAGGCAAATAAAAAACCCGCAAAAAATCCAAGCGCCACGGTGATTGCACCCTTCATTCCAGCTTTTGAATTCCGATAACAATAGGCTTGAATCAAATGCAAAACTCAAACCAAGAAATTCAATCACCCGTGACTCAATCCAAGACTTCCACTATCATTGACTCGTTGATATTTAATACATACAAACAAACCATAAAATGATGACAAATGACATCAAACTTTGTTTCTAGCAACATGGAACTGGATGTAAGAAGACATGATCTTCAATGGTTGATCCATTGAATGGGTTCATGGATGTCGCTCACTTCATTTCTAAGAAAATGATATGCTTATCATGGATCTGGGTCTGAGCAAAGGTATGGAGCCACCATTAGCAACACCGACGATCCACCACACCCACGATGACACCGCAACCAAGCCGCGTCCACTTTAACAACCCAAAATCTCAGATCAACACCAAAACACAAATCGCAACCTATATGACACGCTCCTCAAAACCCAGACCCAAATCAGTCATGCGCCTCCTCCACAAATCAAAATCCAAACGCATATAGCCACCCTCGGCTCCTCCATTGTCGCAACCATGACCCAAAGCTACCGCCTATCTAAACCAGAGTGTGGGAGATGAGAGAGAGAGTTTGTGAGTGAGAAAGAAATAAAATCAAATAAGAAGTAATGGAAAGAGTCTTAAGTGATTTTTGCCTTTAATGATAGTTTCTTCTTAGCGTTACATAAGCAATATTATGTTTGTTCTTAAATTCTACAAAATCTTGCTTTTAGATTTTTTTTTCTTTTTTTCTTTTTTTTTTTACGTCTTGGGAGAAGAGAGATACAAAAAATAAAAATAAAAATTCATGTTTATCTCTGTTTTTAATAGAAGTGGGTTATGAAAAATAAACAAAACTTATCATAAGTGAGTAAAGTGACATTTTTCAATCTACGAATAGGTAAAGTGATTTCAAGACAAACCACAAGTGGGCTTATTGTAATTAAATCATATACTATGTGCATCTTTAATTCATTAAAAAAAATATTTTTAATTCATTTATTTTAATCTTTTTTTATAAGCATTTATTTTAACTTATCTTCAAACCAATTTAATTGAAGAACCAATATATTAATTTTGAACAGCAACATAACCATATAATTTGTTAAATGTAGTTATAATAAAATGCTTAGAAAACCTCACAAAAAGAAAGGATATTTTTGGAAATATGACTAAAATGTAAAATTTTAGAATTCTATTCTAGTATACTCACTATACATTATGAATAGGGATCATTATTTCATGAGTACTTCTTGCATTTCTTGTAATACTTATTTCTATTAGATTGTAATAATAATTACAACATACTAAACAAGCCCTTAATAAACAAATGAACAAACACATGATGATGTTAGGCATCTTTACCATCTGTATTGTAGCATGGGTTGTATGAAAGCATTTGCCAGGTCAGACAATTGGTGGTTGTTATTAGATTAGTTGGATTGATTAGCTAATAATCCGGGTGGTTAGTGTATAAGATTAGTATAAAGGTGGGAAAGACATTGTAACTGTTCATGATGAATAATACTTTGGTTACTCTCTCTCTCTCTTAGCTATGGAGGCCCAGGTCCCCTCCAAGTGACCTCCCCTAAATTTTAATTCCATCACAGTTCCTAACAGGTAATGGACAAGATATTAGGGTACTTTAAGCTATAGTTACCGTTATAAAACAACGTTGTTTCAACCTTGTAAATTTTGTAATTTCTCAATGTCCCAAGCAATAGCGTTTGGACACAACCTGAACATAAAAATAAAAATTGCTTTTTTTTTTTTTTTTCCCTGCAGGACTCCAAAAATCAGCTAAAAAAGTCAGTTAAATGTTGATGGTAAAGCAAAGGAAAAATTTTTACCACAATTTTGCTACAATTGTGAGTGGCAGAAAAAAAAAAAATTGTGGATTTATGTGAAAGTTATAGACAATCACTTACAGTTACGACATCAAAGTTGTGGTTACTTTTTATCAAGTACTAATACTCTAATAGTTGACCCATGTGTAAATGATGGTATCCAAGCACAAGTTAACACATATGCAAGTGTAGTAAGAGTTATGAGTATGTGATCCTAAAAGAATTGGTTACCAAAAGCACTACACACTTAATCACAAGTTAATATTTAAGTGTACGAGTGTCAAAACATATTAAGGTTGTGTATTTTATTGTGATCAATCGGGTATCTTTGGGAATTTGCACAACATTCACTTGAAATGAGTATTTATCTGCTTTTGGTAACAGTTTGATGTACCGAATTGCAATGATCACTTCTTAACCTATTCCTTTTAAAAAGAAAAGAGAAGAAAAATATTAATAGATGTCCTAAAAAAATTGGTTTATAAACTATTTTTAGAAAAATTTTATCAAAAAATAATAAAATAATTATTTTTTTGACAATTTTTTATATTGTAAAAATAATATCAAAACTTTCATTTAATTTATTAACAATTATCTAAATGTAACCGTCATCATAAATATCCATCCGCAAATGGACGCAAGCCGAATCCGGTAAAGTTTGTAACTTTGTACTCTAGTGTATCTTAGTGTTGCCTACTTGCCTGTGACTTGTACCTGGGACCTTGCGCTTCGTCAAACACTGACAACTCAAAGCCAAAAGCAGTTTGTTTTTTTGTTGCGAAACAGACACTGAAGAGCTGCTTCTATTCTAGTCGGCACGTTTTCTTGTAAGAGAAGCATCTGAAATTCTGAATGCGCAACTTTTGAATTTAAAAAAATAAAATTAATTGATTTAATTTTTAATGTTCTTTTAGTTTGGGTCAAATTTGACGTAGTGCCGTTTTGATGGCCTTTCCAACCTCCACATCAGGTGATCTTATCAGTGCCATTAGAAAGCTTTTGAAGCATGGTTTCTACTTTTTAACAAGACCCATATTTACATATTAATTTTTAATGGATGGTTGAGAAACTGCGCATGTGGTCTTTAAAATCCAAACTTGATTCATCTTTAAACATTTTTTGTATTATTAATTTCTTTATATCTTGCTCATTTAAATCTAATTTAGATTTCTAGTCCATGCTTTGGTAGTTCAATTAGGTTAAATTGGTTCCATTTCCAATATCTCTCTGGTGTATTTTCAATCATTGTAATTCACATTTTCCTGGGGTTAAGATCAAGATTTATGAAAAAATTAGGAGCTGATAACATACATTATTGACACATCTCCCTTAGAGTTAGAGTTCTATTTTATCTTTTTATCTTGTAGTAAATTACCTTGAATGATACATAGTTATTTTGGGTATAACTTGAACCTATCTTATGTATATATATAATTATATATTTATATCATCATTGATCTAAACTTTGGTAAGTCACTTACAACAACGTGCCCTTACAATCTAGGAGTATAATAAATAATTACACTGCTTAATCCCTTGAAAAAAAATATTAAGTGGCAGTTTATAGTCATCATTATATATTTTTTTGAAATAAGTGTTGAATGTCGTTACTATTTTTCCTAATATATTTTCAATAATTATTTGTGATGGGAAAAAAAAAAAGCTCACATAATTTTTACTGAAAACACTATCTGAGCAATACTTAAATGTGAGGGCATAAAGGCCCTGATCTTCTTCTCATTTTTTTTTTTTTTTTTTTTGTGAATTAAATAAAGGCCCTGGTTGAATCAAACATAACCAATGGTGGATACATAAATCTCACAAACAACCGAAAATTATTTTATCTTATGCGTGCTTTCACACCAAATCTTAAGGTCATAAAGAAAGTTGATACATATTATTAAGGCACATATAGCTATAAACATAACCTAAAATCTTGCACAATAATTTCCACTTTCACATCCCATATGCATTTCCAAACAACTTCAATCAATTAGTGTGTTGCTTTTAAAAGTCCCCAAAGGGGAATCGAGACAATCGACACCCTTCGTTTTAATCTAGACTCTAGAGTCTTCTAACCCAAATCCCCATTAAAGTCACCAAGGACCAAACACCATATCATGTTCATGTGTGTGTAGTGTAATACACAATGTCTGGTAAGTTTGAATATATGGGACTAAAATAATGTGGTAGTTGAATGGATGAGATAAGCACGGAACCTATAAAGGTATATTTCAACGACAAAGGATGATTGATGATTAATCCCATTGTCGTATCAAAAAAAAGTTAACACAACACGTGTCTTTAAGGATACGTGCTCTCGCATGGTGTTACAAACAACTAGTGGGGAAGAGAATCTGCATTGTTCCCTTTCTGTCCTTGTTGATCTTAACAGCTGTTTGAACTTTTCGGCTCATGCTTTTCAACCATATTTATTGCACTTGCACATCAGTGATATTTGGGACAGTTCCAAATAGGTGTATCAGCAAATGAAGGCCCCTGCAAAGTTTATATAAATATATACTATATTGTTAACCCTTCATCCATTACCCCTACACAAAGTACTACCCTCCACACTCACACACAGAGATGGAAAGCCTATCTTCTAAACCATTCTTTGTTGCATCCCTTTTCATAGTACTTGCCATTTGTTCCTACATGAACTCAAGCTTAGCCGCTACACCTAACCAGCTAAGCTCTGAGTTCTTTACCAATTCTCCGACCACCCACGACAGCCAGATCAAGGAAAAGGCCTTTGCTACTGACATCATTACAACATCTGTTGCCTTGACCATTTCTCCGACCACTGGCGACAGCCGGATCAATGAAAAGGCCTTTGCTACTAAGATCATTACAACATCTGCGCCAGTGCCCAATTCTCCAACTGCCCATGACACCCGGATCAACGAAAAGGTCTCCATGGCTAGTGCTTTAACTTTGCTGCGCCGAGAGCTTCTTAAGGGTTATTCTCACCCATCTGCTCCAAGCCCAGACACCTATATCCCAGATTCAACCAATCACAAAGCTACACCAGCACCCTCGCCCGAGTTTTCTTTGCTACGCCGAAAGCTTCTTAAGGGTTATACTCCGCCAACTGCTCCGAGTCCAGACACATATATTCCAGCTTCAGCGAGCACTTTAGCCAATCACAAAACAGCACCTGTACCAGCGCCAAATTAACTAAGTACTGCAAAGGCTCTAGCTAGCTGATATATAGTTAAGAATTTTGTTACCCTGGTAATTGAGTGGGTTCAACTAATATATTGTATGGATTATATGGTAATATGAATTTGGGTTTGTCTTGGACTTTCAGTTTATGGGTGTATCATGTATGTGCTTTGAGACCGTGTGTGTTTGGTTAGCCGCATCACCTTTCAAAGGCCAGGCAAATCTGTTTGTCTTGGCAGAAAATATAGGGAAATTAATTTGTAGGCCAGACAGCAGCGTTAGAGTAATAAATTGATTTATTATCTTCCGTAAAGCTCATTTCCCAATCTTTTCTCAGCAGACAAACAAGCCCCATGTTAACAAATCTAATAGAACAAGTACAGTTTATCATCTCTCTCTCAGAAAAATAGTTCAGTGCAATTTAAGTGTGATTTGAGTTAGCTATATAGAGTAGGTTGTTTCAACAGGTTGAGACGTAGAAAACAATTTAGCATTTTTTTGTTTTTTTAGAAACAACAAACAGATCAGCTAAAATCTAAGCGATAGATTAAAAAGCTTGTCGAGATCGACAACAGTGATCTATCTCGACAAGCTTAGTGAGTGGGCGGGGGATTCTTGACGATGGACACTCGCCTGAAGACTTTTCCGATGGGTTATTGTGAGTGCTCTACCTCGAAGTGCTTCAGTAACCTCACTCCATTTTCATGTTAATATATGTGCATGTTCGGTGAATCTCTCAAGAAACTCTCTCCAGAATTTGACACAGCCTTGAGAGGTGAAAATTGATGGATTTGTCCATAATTTGACCAGTTGAGAGAGTTGAAAGTTGATGGAAGGTATTGGAGGAGTGGCTGGCAGCCTGGCAAAACTTGGCAGAATGGTGGGCCCATTCATTTGTTTTGAATTTTCCTTGAATTTTGACAATGGAAAGCCCAAAAAGTAAAAAGCCCACACCACAAAATATATATATATGTTGGGGAAACTTAACCTGATAAATTAAATCATGACTTTATCTCAAAAATAAATAAATATATGAAATCGTGACATTTTACCTCTTTTTTATGAAAAGAGAAAAATTTTACCTCTAAGGCTCCGAACAATATCTATATTTAGTAAAATTCATTAATAGAGTAACTCATTTGGTGAAAATAAAATAAAAATATTTTCTTGCATCATACCCAAACGGCACTGTAACTTGCCATGAGAAGTTGCCTTTTTCTCATATTAGAGAGTGCAAAACACAAGAGGATAACACCAATAAAAAAATATATATATTTATATATATATATCAAACATAATAATAAATAGGGAACAATATTTTTAAGAAAGAATAATTGAAATAATGACTAGCTACTAAGAAAATGTTATCCATTTATGGTTTTTTAAATATGTAACATAATGTTTAGAATGTTATGGTTTAGTTTGTTACAAGAAATAACCTTCGGGGTTTATTTTGGAAATTTTTCCAAATTTTATTTTCACCTGTGACATAAATATAATATTTGACTACTATTTTGATTCCTAGCATTTATCCTTGTCAAAATATTTTTTAATATTTCAAAGAGATTAAATTTTATAAGAATGTTAACTTAAAATAAAAATTTTATTTCTTCAATCCCAACATACTATATCATCATATTATTTATAAAAAAATAGGCATCACCACACTATTTAATTCTAATACCCATTTAAAAATTCACCTTGACTGTGATGTCAGAATATATTTTTACCTCCTTGGCCTCAATAAATTTTTTTAAAAATCAACTAAACTAATTAGACTAGAGTCTCGACTGAGATCAGGAAGAGGGAGACAACGCATGAGAGGAGATGGGACCACAGAGCCGACGATTAGTGGTGCTCCTGTTTCTGTAAACTAAAATCAAAGCTAACGTGGGACAGTGAACTGGGATTTCATTCTCACTCGAGATTTTAGTGTACAATTTGCACACCCTCTACAAAGTAAAAGCATTCCAAATAGCTGGATAGCAGAAAACTTGATTGTAGTGCAGGAATTTGTTCACAGCTTCAAGAGGAAAAGGAAAAGGATAGGCCAGGCGGGAATAAAGCTATATAGACATGCAAAAGGCCCATGATAAGGTTGAATGGAATTTCCTCTTGACAGTTTTTGAAGTGTTTCGGGTTTGGGTCGAAATTTATCACCCTATTCCGACAGTGTATCACTACAGTGAGATTCACATTGTTATTAAATGGTAGCCCATGTAGTAGAATAGACCCCTAAGAGGTGACACACTTTCACCCTACCCACCCCTAAAGAGGTGACCCACTCCTCAAGAGGTGACCCACTTTCATCCTACCTTTTTATTATTTGTGCAGTAGTATTGTCTAGATTGTTGCTAAGAGAAAAGCAGTTGGTCTCTTTGACTAGAAGAAATGAGGCGGAGGTTATGGCTGATTGTGTAGAAAAATATTGCAGATGGTCTGGCCAAACAGTGAATCTTGCAAAATCTGCCAGATTTAATCTGGCATATTCACATCAAAGAATGTTTCTAGGGCTTTTCCCCAAAGCTTGTCAAGAAATTGAGGCTGCAGGACAATTAATTTGGATTCTAAGTGTGCATTTGGAAAACACGTTTTCGGTATTTTGCAATCCCACGGCACTATTCACTAACGCGCCAAGTTGCTCAAAAAGCAGATTATTTTTGCTATATACGGTGCCTTTTGCTAAAAATTATTTTGCCCATGTGTTTTCAGTAATAAATTTTCAATTTTTAACAAAATAAACTATATCCAAACGGACTCTAAATATCTGACTAACCCTCTTTTCCTTACAAAAAAGATCTGAAGATTTCAATTTCCTGAAAGATAAGCTTCAAGCAGAGCTAAATGGGTGGAGTAAAAAGTGTATGCCATGTCTGCTTTTAGAGTGCCTCACAATCTGTGAGGAGCTTGATGCTAAAGTAAGAAAATTTTGGTGGATGCCTCGAGAAAATAAATCAAGATTCCTTGCTCTAAAGGCTTGGGATCACATTTGCCAACCAAAACAATGTGGTGGTCTCGGTTTTGGAAGGTTCAAGGATTTGAATACAGAGAGACCTTAAGTAATTCTGGGTGGTGTTTTTTTATCTTTTCCCTTTTTTCCTTTTTGCTTTCTGCTTTGGGTAGATAATTTGTGTAGTTGTTTACAGGCTGTTCTGTTTCTTGTTTGTTTCAATGTTAGTTTACGATTCAGCAAATAAATAAAAAATCCATCCATTATTTAAACCATGTGCCAAATGCCCAAAGTTCCACTTGTTCATTTACTTTCCTTAAAATAAGCTCTCTGAAAAACACACGCACACAAACAAAGGATCTAGGGATTACCAAATGATATTGAGAGATTTGTATGTAGCATTGCAATGATGTGCGTGCCACTACCATGTGCTCCTTTTCTAAGCCATACAAGTTTACAATGCACCAAAATACTATAAGCTCTTCCCAAAAGGCACAATTAATTTCATTGTCAAGATCAGCATTTTGAGATGGGTGAATACCAAGATTGTGAAATAATAATAATGCTAGAAAACTAAATGCAAAAAGATATCAACGATATATAGAACTAAAAACTTAGACCATGTTTGACAGCTATATCTTTCTCATACAAACAATTTTCATGTAGAACACAGAGTTGTGGTTTAATAAACTATGAATCATTTTCTATTGAATTACTAACAAGCAATCCACAGGAGCAAATATAAGCTTAGATTCCAATTGAACAGGACATTGTTTGGTAATTAAAAATTAATCCCCAATGACTGTTAGAGTATTGGTAGGCTAACAAAACTTCTACAACTCTGGAATGAAATAGGACACTACAAGAAATTTACAAAAGACAAAAATACCTTAGACCAATAAAAGATGGATAAGACTGTAATTTTGATTAAATGGAGTAAAATGACTAAATACGGTAGTAAAGTAGAAATTTAACTTTTCATTGAATCCAATGACTCAATACAGGAGAAATTATATTAAATGCCAACATTAATGACAATTATAGTACTAACAAGTATCACAATATAATAAAATTTCTATTCCTAGCATTCATTTCAATTGGAAAGTAAGAAAACTTATCACTTAGAAATAGTTGGACTTCTTTTTTTTTTGAAAATTCACTGATTATATATATATATATATATATATATATATTAATTAGAAACTTTATTTCACAAAAGAGGAACCGAAACTCCCAATTTAAAGAGCGGGATAGGGGAGATGGGAGGCATTCCTCCAACATTACACTCACATGCCCAGCAAATAGAAATAATTGGAGTTGGATCACTTACTGGTTCAGAGATATACTTCATTTGTACTAACTTCTCTGCTATTAGGACAAGTAGTGAAAAATTGTGACTGCAAAACTGCAATGAACAGCAAAATGGAAATTTTGGATAAAATGAGTAAATAATTTCCAAATGAAGTATATAACTAATAAGTAACTTACTTTTAGAAAATAAAGTCAAAGCTACAGTTAAGGAATTATTACCAACAAAGAGGAAAGGGAAATCTCTCAATAATCTTGAACAAAACAACAACCAACCGTACTGCAATGATAATGAAAATAATCAACACAAAATAAGCAAAAATGATTGACAGAAGCCCTGTTTGTTTCAGGGCAAGCATTTGCAATTGACAGGAGCCTGTACAAAAGATTAATAAATAAAAAGAATAATGTTACTACCAGGACTAATGAAATCAGTAGGTTGAGGAACAAATCAAACCAGTCCTACCAGGTCCAGTATGCTTCATCTTAATGTTCTTGTCAGCAAACTTCTATCCATAGACCGATCCTCACCTCTTCCATCACCAAATGTAATATTACCTCCCTGGATCATGAAGTTGAGAATAATCCTGTGGAATGTGCCACTTTTGTAATGGAGAGGTTTTCCAAGCTTTCCAACAACTGTCTCCTAAAACGATTAACAAGAAGAAAAAAAGGCACTTATAAAATGAACTTTTAAGAGCATTTGTTGTGATAAGGCAATAGTCAAGACTTGAGGTAATATTCAATCCAGATTCCGTAGCACTTTCCTCACAGATCTACAATTGCTTTTACAATTTGTTCAGGAAAGCAATGGGTTACGATATCTTTTATCTAAGCATTTGTTAGGTCCAAGAGGGTTATTTAAAGATCACAGTTGTTGTTTAGGTGTTTGAGTGTTTAGAGATTAGAGAAATGGGATTGAAGAAGAAACTAGACTAGGGAGATAATGGGATAATGAGATCAACAAGGAATTATTGAAGAAGTGTGTGTGTGTGTGAGAGAGAGAGAGAGAGAGAGCCGAAATTGAGAGGGAATTGGGGAGAGAATTATAGAGAATTCAAGAGAGAAATATCCAAGAAAATGCATAACTATTTACTAGTGAGATTAGAGTTACAAGTTGGGTATTTATACAGGGACTTGCTCCAATCCTGTTGGTTGTTCATTCAGCACATGTTCCTTAACCAATAGCAATGCTGAGGAATCATACATGAAGTAGGGTCCTTCATTGTTGCTAGTGCTTGAGATCAAATTAGGCAGCATTACCCTAAAGTAGAATGGTGGAAAGTTATTTGGTTTAAGCTAAATGTTAAGTGTGGGAGCTGTGATTTGTGAAAGTGCAGGTGACGTTTTTGCTGCATTGTCTGAGAGAGTTTGTGATTCCTCTTTGATTTTAAGAATGTATATTACTACTCTTTCACATGTGATGCAAATCATGTCACAGGATTTAGCAGAGTGGTTGTGGAATGTAAGACACGGGGCTGGTTAATGCACTTACAAATGTAGCAAGGTTCTTTTTTTGTTATAAATAATGAAGTTTTGTCAATGTCAAAGAATAGAGTCACTGGAGACCATACAATCAATCACTCGCATTACATAAATCTATAAAATCACTAACTGAATATATGGAATGATTACGCAAAACTAACATCCAATCCAATAAAGTACTAAAGAAAAATAATTTTAAATCAAGCAAACTTCTCTCTGAATCCTCAAATTTAGCAAGCTATTTTGCTAAAGAGAGACTATCGCTAGATGATATTAGGCAACTCATGTTAAAGCCTTGAATGTATTTCTTTCCAAGCTGTGCAGAAAAGAATGTAACTATGCAACTCAAGAACTAGCAAAGTTTTCTCATCAGCAAAAGGAAGAGCCTGAGATGTGGCTTGAGGATGTCCTTTACAGGGAAGCTGTGAAGAATAGAGACCATCTATTCTTCAAGTGTTCCTTTTCCAGAAGGTCATGGAGGAAAATTAAATTCAGGTGCTACCAGGAATCCATTGCTGATGATTGGGATTCCAAATGTTGCTTCCTTGAGATAAGATTGTGGTAAACTAGGACTCAGTGCAGCAACCCTTCATCGCTGCACCCATACAAATGCTGTTATATTCCAAGGATTGGTTAGATCTGAGGAACATATGGGGAAGAAGTCAAGAAACAGGTTAGAGCTCGAATTGAGGGTGGAAAAACCTATGCTGATTCCAGAGTTAATAGGGAAATATGCTATAAATGGGGATTTGCAGAAGCTACCCTCAAGAATCAAGCCCCTACAAGATAAAGAATGTGCTGAGTATCTGCTAATGTTTAGCTGGTTGCAGGAATGTTGTTACAGAAATTTGCTATGGTCTCCTTGGCTTAGTATATTTTGTTGTATCTTTGGTAGACGGATTGTTGGCCTGAGTAAGCTGGATTTATATTCTTTGCAGACTGTTGCTGCGTAAATAGGCTTTTGTTGTATTTCCTTGGCTTCTTGTTTGTTTAGTTTAGGTGTTTCTATGTGTAGTTGGTGTTGCCTCCATGATGAGGGTGCTGTTAGTTTCAGGTTTTTGGCTTTGACCTGTGAGTTGGTTTTGTAATCCTTTTTGTATGTTGGTGCTGGTTTCCCAGAATGTTGGCAGTAAAAATTACTTGATAATCGGCAAAAAAAAAAAAAGCTGTAAAATTGATCTAATTGATCCATGCATGTGCTACTTTTTTTTAATGAATCCTGGGCTACTTGTTACTAACTCTAACTTTGACTTATTGGCCTTGATACATGTATTAACCCTAATCTGAGCTTCCCATTCAAGTTACAAATTCCTAACATGTGAATTTAACTATCAAGAAGCAGTTATAGGACAACGGAAACAAAAGAAGGCAAGACATATTGGCACTTTGGTCTGGGAATTAAGTGTCATTTGAAGGCCTTAAAGTGTTGTTCAACACTTGACCTTCTGTACCAAAGTGTCAAGGTCAGAACCTCTGAGTTCCTCTGTTTCTCAAGTCAGCAAGAAGGTGGATTCCAGTTTGAGTTCTTTTCAGTTTCCATTCCTATTATGACTTTTGAAAGAGTTTCAAATGATCAAATGGCAAAATGATTCTGGAATATGTTTGGTCCCTAGAGGTGCCCCTTAAGATCCAAAATTTTGCTTGGTATGCTAGTTCGGGAATCCTTCAAACAAGGACCAAGGCTTTCAAAAATTGGGAGTCTCCTTGTCTTGAGAACTTCCTCACAGTTGGGTGGAAACTATGGAATCGTAGGAATGAAGTTTGTATGGGGGCTGCTATGTCATTGCCTAACATCACAGCTTCTAGTGCTGTCTAGTTAGCCATGTCATCCATTGAACAGAACTAGCAGGAGATTCACTTCAATCCAGTTCTATTTATGTGGTAACCTCCTGATACAAGCTGTTTTAAGCTAAATATTGCTGGTTTCAGCTTCTGAGATGGGACTGGAGGTGGGAGCCATGATTCGTGATGGTGCAGGTGAAGTGTTTGCTGCATTGTCTGGGGGAGTTTGTGATTCCTAGTTGATTAAAAAATTGTGTATTACTACTCTTTCATGCGTGATGTAATGAAGCCGTGTCACAGGACTTAGTTGAGTGATTGTGGAATGTGAACACACTGGGCAGATTAATGCACTTACAAATGTAGCAAAGCTTTTTCTTTGTTTGATAAATAATGAAGTTTTATTAATGGCAAAGAATAGAGTCATCCAAGTATACGACTAGGGACCATACAATCAATCACTCAGATTACATAAATCTATAAAATCTCTAACCAAACATATGGAATGTTTACGCAAAATTAACATCCAATCCAATACGGTTCTAAAGAAAAATAATTTTAAATCAAGCAAACTTCTCTCTGAATCCTCAAATGTAGCAAGCTATTTTGCTAAAGAGAGACTATCGCTAGATGATATTAGGCAACTCATGTTAAAGCCTTGAATGTATTTCTTTCCAAGCTGTGCAGAAAATAATGTAACTATGCAACTCAAGAGCTAGCAAAGTTTTCTCATCGGCAAAAGGAAGAGCCTCAGATGTGGCTTGAGGATTTTCCTTCCTTCTTGCTCCCCCAAAAGAATACATATTCAAATGTGATAAGAAACAACTAATTGTGCCAAATAACCTCTTGCTGTAATTCAAGTAAGTAGATAATCTTCATTATGAAAAGAAGTTAAACAATGGAACCATGAGAATGTAGTACTGCCTCATTCCACATAAACTGTTTGTGGAAGATACTTTAAAACGAGAATACAAGCACAGGTGCCAAGCTCTGAATTGCAAGTTGAATAGCATGAAAAATGAAAAAATCTCACATAACACAGATGCAAAACAACGAGTTCAGGTGCCAATATTGATGAAGTGAAATTTGCATGCACTACTTGTAACTAACATTGACTAATTGACCTTGATACATGAATGAACCCAAATCTGAGTTTCCCATTTGAGTTACAAGTTCCCAACACATGCATTTAACTATCAAGATGTTGCTGCAGGATGATAGAAGTAAGAGAAGAAGGCAGGACAAATCAACATTGAAAGCCTTAAAGTGCCATTCGGGAGTTGACCATCCGTACCAAAATGTCGAGGTCAGAACCTCCCAGTTTTGCCGAATTTTTTCCTCTGTTTCTCAATTCAGCAACAATGTGGGTTCCAGTTTAAGTTTTTTTCAATTTCCTTCCCTATTGTGGCTTTTGAAAGTGCCGAATGTTTAAATGACAAAATGATTCATTGATCAGACTAGCAGGATATTCACTTCAATCTGGATCCAGTGAAGTGGTTACCTCCTGATTCAAGCTGTTTTAAGATAAATGTTGCTGGTTTGAGCTTCAAAGATGGGAGTGGAGGTGTGGTGGCGGTGATTCATTATAGAGCAGGTGAGGTGTTTGCTGCATTGTCTGAGAGAGTTTGTGATTCATCGTTGATTAAAAGAATGATTGTGGAATGTGAAGACGCTGGGATGATAATGCACTTACAAATGTAGCACGCTATTTTGTTGAATAGGGACTATTGCTAAATGATATTAAGCAAAACATGAAAAGCTTTGAATGTGTTTCATTCCAAGTTGTGCAGTAACTATGCAACTCAAGAGAGCTAGCAAAGTTTTCTCAGCAAAATGTAGAGCCGCAGGTGTGGCTTGAGGATTGTCCTTTCTTCTTGCCCCCAATTGTACACAAAGATATATTTAAACAATAATTATAGCTACAGCCTTTATTCAACCAAAAAAAGAAGACAATGAAAGGGTGTTTTGGATTAATTCAAGGAAACCCAACCTCCTTAACACTTCAATTTGTAGTAAAACTTTAATATCTTTATCAGATTTTTACAAGTTAAAGAATAGGAGCAAAAACATGCAATCAAACCCTCGTTGAAACCTTATTTACACATTCAATAAGGATTTACACATTCAACCGTTAATTAAACAAGCATATACATTAACATTATATGTTTTCTTATATCCGAATCTACCACCAAAAAAAAAATAAAAACCTACTAAATATTATAAATTTTAGATTTTGATGCACAATCAAAAAAAATATCATAGCAACCAACAAGAAATGCATAAAATAAAATTTAATGGGCAATGCATACGGTTTGATAAAAAAGAATCGTAAATATAAAACCACTTTTTGTCTCTTCTCAATTTTCTAGGCAAACAAACAGAAAGATAAGATGAAAGATTAAATTACCTGAAACGTTTCTTAACGTTATTATGCGAAGAAAAGGAACACAGAAGTGAGAGCTCTTTAGGGAATTCCAAATTCCAATTAGGTATAAAATAATAAAGATGGAAGGCGAAAGACTTAAGGGCCCCCAACCCAAAAGCTCCAAAATTTGTACAAAAAAGTGTCCTAAAAAGGGTTGAGCAGAAAATTTTAAGCATTCTTACGTCACTCAAAATTTTTTAATTTAATGTAAATTTTAATAAATTCACCATTAAATTATAATATCGTTATATATTTTCTATACTTACAAAATTTCAAGATGATCAAATATTAATGGTCATATTATCAATCAATTGTTTAAATTCAAATTTGTATAGTTTAAAATAATACATAAAATATTAATTTATAAATGAAATGGTAAATAACATCCAATTAACATGAAAATTGGCATAAATGTTAAAAATGTATAGAACATGTAATTCAACATTGAGGTTTTCAAATATAAATTATATAACAAATTATAGGATGATATAACATTATTTAAAATTATATCAGGTGTAACTTTAAATATATATATATATATATATATATATAGGGTAGTAAATAACATCCAATTGGCATGAACATTAAAAATATATAGAACATGTAATTCAGCAGTGAAATTTTCAAAATATGAATTATATAACAAGTTATATATATAAAAGTTTACATTCTTTCTCTCACCTCAAGAAGGCTCTCAAAATATTGAGCAAATAAAAATTCAACTTAATTGAAATCTTAGTTGAAAAAAAAAATTGTTATCAATGTGTCAAGTAAGAACCATCATATCACAAGAAGTTTAAGCAGATTAACCATTATCAATTGTAAAATATATGAAATTAAACCTATTTTGAAATGTCTTAAACCTGGTTAGTGTTAATTCAAATCTCAAGATATATTAATAAAATATACCCGAAATAAAAAGTAATATAAATAATATTTAAATATTAAGAGTCTGTTTGGGATCTACTTATTTTATTGAAACTGAAAATTTTTTGCTGAAAATACCGTAGATAAAGGTAAAAGTTAGCTGAAATAATATAATGGTACCATAAATAGTACCTAAAAAATGCAGTAGGACCCATGAATAATAGTAAAAATAAGCTGAATAGTAAAATAAATTGACAAAAATAATCTTTTGCCAAACGGACACTAATAAAAATTTTCTTAAATTCATCGGTCTTAGATTTCAAAATATATTGAATAGGACCATGGAGAAAAAAGTTACGCGATGCATTTCAAGAGGCAACCAAAACTTCCAGCCTTTGCCTTTTGGGCTCAATACTAGCCTCTCTACAGAAAATTTGACAAATTTGGCATTCAATAGAAACACTAGAATAGCAAAAATATACTATCGTTGATAATTTTTTCTGTAATCCAGTCAATCTGATATAATAAGAAAATTAGAGAGTGATTACTTTACCAACTTCTAAGTTCTATGTACCAGGATGCCAGGATGGTTTGGGATATGCATTGAGGTAACGGGTGCAATACCATTCAATGATTGAGGACAATTTTCCTCTGCCATTGGATGTCTCCTAGGTGAAACTAAAAAGTTTAGATTTTTTTTCTCAACCATTTATGGTATTGCACATTTACACCCAGTGCAGGATCTCAATCTAGAGGAATTTTTTTGTCATGAAGAGGGTTAAAAGCACACACTAATCTATGACCATTCAATCCATTCTTATGTTATTTTTGTTGTAACAAAAAAAAAAAAAAAAAAAAAAAAAAATCAATAACAACAATGTTGAAGGGGAGTCTGGTGTCAATTATAGCTGTGGGCTTTCCCACATGTGGCCCAAACACAAGAATATTTTAAACTTTTTTTTTTTTTATACAAGATAGAATTATACTTTAACCTAATCTAAGTGTATATGTGTGTGAAACTCCCTCCTGGAGACTTGAACCTTGACCCTTACCCCCCATACTCCACAAGCACTTATACTTATGGAGTGACCATCGTACCAAGGGTGTGCGGTGGTAGAATATTTTAAACTTTGATTTTAGGCTAACCCACCCCATTTAATGGTGAGACTAACCCAAACACTTATGGTGAAGAGTCCGAGCTTATACCACCCTATTAATGAGCTTCAGTTGTTTGTTTAAAATTATCTGCACATGCAATTGTGGGGATCCTTTAATTTTGTGATTCATCGTTGATTAAAACCATGGTAATGGGAGCAATACCATTCAATGAATGAGGACATTTTTCCTCTACCATTAGACCGTGAAAAGTGCACATTCATTTATGACCATTCAATTCATTCTCATGTTATTTTTGTTGTTAAAATAAAAAATAAAAAATATGTAAAAATTAAATTTAAAAAAAATAATGGTTGAAGGAGAGATTGTGGTGTCTACAATACTGAAAAATTACAGTTTGCACTATACTGAAATTTTTATTAAAAAGTAATTATACTTATTGAAAATGCGTTTGGTTATATTATTGGAGAATGCTTTTTTATTTTTATTTTTTATGTATTATGTAATTAATAACTTACATGCAAGATCAAATTTTAAGAGTTAAGATTGCCTACTGATCAATGATGAGAAATGAGACTACTTGAAGAGGTAAATAGTGTGCATAGTGGTTTAATCCTTAATTCAAAATGAATTTTTTTTTTATGAACAATTTAAAATTAAATGATTCAAGATTTCAAGTCACTTTATAGCTCAAATGATTCAAGTCACCCTCCTCAATTATTGAATTATAAAAAATAAAATAAAATTTGTGATTTCTAAATATCCCAAACAATAGGACACAACGTGAACATAAAAAATAAAAAATTTTATGTTTTTTTGCGAGAATCTAAAAAACAACTTAAAAATCAGTTAAGCATAGGTGGCAAAGCAAAGGAAAAGGTCTAGGACTCATACTCCAGAAAATCTAGCACCACAATTTTGCTACAATTGTGATATGAATAACAGAAAAATTGTGGATTTATGTGAAAATAATAGACAAACCAATCACAATCTGCCACATCAAAATTACAATTACTGTTTATCAAGTATCAATGGCTAACCCCTTGTGTAAGTGATAGCAATCCAATCACAAATTGACACGTGTGTAAGTTGTGGTTAGAGTTGTAAAGTATGTGATCCTAAAAGAATGAGAAATGTTTTATCCACAACATTTTCACAATAAATATTATGTGGTTGGTTATTATTGGTTGTTACAAATGAACAAAAAAGTAATTTAAGTAATGAATTCAAATTAGAACCAATAACAACTTTCCATCTGTACGTGCAAGTTAGATTTGAACTTATATGAGGGAGTAGATAAGTTATCTAACAATACATCTTGATGAGAAAGCTCATAAGTGACAAAAATGCAAACATTGACATCATAATACCTAGAGAAAGAAAGTGATTGCAAGAATGTAAAGTGAACACAATATGTACGTGGAAAACCCTTAGAAAAGGATAAAAAAACCACAGTTTGAGCAAGAGAGAGTCACCCTTGCTTTGTTTAGCTTTGTATATGTATGGAAAAAGAGGTATCTCTTCTATAATAAGGATGTTCTTCCTCAAAAGAGATACCTTGTTTTTCTATCTCACTTTCTAATCAACTTTCTACTCTCTTCTCAAAAGATTTACTTGGGTTCTTACCCTAATAGTCCAGCTGCATGATCTTCTTATGGCCTGAGAAATATGGCTGAGTACAAAGATAGGTGTCAAATCATCATTTTTTTTTTTTTTTTTGGACCTTATTACAGCTAGGGTACTATTTGGTGACTGGATGAGAGAGAATACACCAATATTAGCATTGGGGAACAACCCTTAAGCAACGATAGGGACATCAAAAGTACCATAGGTGAGACGCATGTCCCTAAGGTGGTCAAACATGCACTCAGCCAATAAAGGCTATTTCTATAGTTGCTGACCTTAGGAGGTCACTATCTCCCTTTTTATGAGTGTTTGAGTACTCATGTCAGATGTATATCTTACTTCCTTCCCAAGGCAATCATGCCCTCGGCACGGGGCTAAGGATAAAATCTTGTAGCCAACGTTTCCTTTCCTTTACTCACAGCCACTCCACGTGTAAGGTCCAAATTCAACCACATCGATACTCTCCTATGCCTTGGCTAGTGTATTGTACACCACCTATAATTTGTTGTGAATATGTTGTGGATGTAGCACTTCTCTAAATGAATTGGGTACCAAAGGCACTATACACTTAATTGACACTCAATTTCACAACATACATAAATGCTAATTTATTATTTGATTATATCATTTACACATGTAACCATTATATATACTTAGTGAAAACTTAAATTATTGTGCACTAATCACAAGTCGACACTAGCATAATCTAAAATTGGGTATGGGCTTGAGTGTGGTCCTAGAGTTTTCCAAAAAAAAAAAAAATTGATGTCAATTCAAAGAGCCAGGGTAATGTAGCAATATCCTCTCTCTCTCTCTCTCTCTCTCTCTCTCTCTATATATATTATATATATATAATTTTTTTTTAAAAGGAAAAAAAAAAAAAAAAAAAAAGCTCAACTAACAAGCATCAATTTGCATTAGCTAAGGTTGTGTATTTTATTGTAATTTACTTTGAAAATTTGCACAACATTCACTTAAAAGGGACATTTGTCCATGAACTTAGCTTAGATCGAATACTCCAATACGCACAATAATGACACAAGTTTATTTTAGGTAACGGTCCCATACAGGATACATTAGGTCCAAAATTTATCCCTTAACGATTGCAATGAGCCAAATTAGGGAATGACTGCTCCTTAACATATTTCTTATAAAAAGAAAAGAAAAAAAGAAAAGAAAATGAGATCTAAGCGTAAAATAAACGCAAGCTGAATCAGGCAATTTGTTCTTATTTAGTAAGAGCATTCCCATTGGCAATTGTAAATGGGAAATGTAGGGGAAAATTAGCATAAAGGCATAAAAAGAGCCCAACAACCGGATTTGTAAAATCTGACTATTGCAAAAAAATTTGCAATTGTGCTATAATGCAATTCTAAATGTAAAATCGCATTGTAGCTCAATTGTAAAACCAAAAAAAATATTATTTTATTCTTTTTCACTTTTTGCTTTCTCTTACTCTCAGTTTTGTTTTAGTGTTTCTCATTTACTCTCTCTCTCTCACAGAACTCCTCCGTCCTCTGTCCTCACTCTTTCTCTCATCTCACATCTCTCTTTCTCGTTCAAAGCTTGCATTGGAGCTAGGTTGGGTTCGAGGTCACAGCATGGTGATTAGCGTGGATTTTAGATTTTGGATCGACATGGATCGATAGAGATTAGAGATCGTGGTGGGTTGTGTTTGGATCAATGAGCAATGTGGGTCGTGGGTCAAGTGGTGGGTTTGGAGTTGTGGGTCAAGTGATGGGTTTGGATAGGTGGATCGGTGTACCATGGGTCAGGTGGTGGCATGGGTTTGGATCGTGGAGATTGGTGGGTTTCTCGGTGGGTGGCATGGTGCCTAGTTTTTCTTTTGGTGGTGGTCGGTGCTAGGGGTAGAGGGATGTTAGGAGTATTGTAAAATGGAGTTTTGGTTCCAGTGGGATTTTAGTAGGCAGTGGGCAATGGTGGCGTGGTGGGCATGGTGGTGTTGTGGTGGTGATTGGGTTGTTTGGTTGTTGAGAGCAGGACAGAGGCAGGGACAAAAATGAGAGAGTGGGAAGATAGAAATTTTTTTATTTTATTGTATAATTTATATTATTTTAATGAGTTGTATTGTAAAATAAAAGTTGAAATGCTAAAAGTATTGTAAAATGATATTGTATAATTGATAAAGAAACTTTTTGAGATAGTAAAATAAAAGAGGGTAAACTCTAACAGCTGGGTAGTCCCAGTGATGCACGTGGCTGTGACTGTGATTATGACTTTGCCCTCGATTTTCAAAGTCATACATTTGACAATTCATTTAAGAAACAAAGATCCTTCTCAAAAAAAAAAAAAAAAAGGCAAAGATCCTTCTCGTTAGTGCTGCTTCTTGTCGGCGTGTTTCCTTATGCACACTAATTTAATTGAAAAACTGCGGCTATGAATTTGATATGACAAAGAAAAAAGGGACCGGCTCACCTCCCGTTAAGAACCCTCCCATCACCTCCCGTTTTTAAATAGATTTGAGACACCTGTCAACTAATAAATCTAATGGTAAAAAATAAAACCACGTCAACCCCACTTTATTTATCACACATTCTCCTCTGTTTTGTCTCAAACTTCCTCTCTCTGCAACATCACCGCGGCCAAATCGAAGATCTACCAGAACACGCAGTGGACAGAAGAAAGCTTCAGTTGCTGGCGGAGGCACAAGTCCACTAGGCCATGGAGCAAAGTACAAGTACCTTTCTCTCTCTCTCTTTTGATGGAGAATGGATATACTAAATTTTAATGATTCAAAAAAGTCAAATCTATAAACAACATGAGCCAATTTTATTTCAAATTCTGCAAAACCCAAACATTAATAAAATTCCAGCAAACCTATGAAAGTGAAGCTTATAAAACAAGATTGGGATCAAAGATCTCTGGGTCAAGTTCCATCTGTTAGCTTCTGGGTTTTTTAAGGAGAGGTAAATGGCAATGGAAAGATCTCCACCAGATCGTGTCTCCTTATGCTCTTTGCCGCTGGGAGAAAGTTTGAGACAAAAAAAAAAAGAGTAGACGTGTGATAATTAAGGTGGGGTGACGTGGTTTTTTTTTTGCCCTTTAGATTTATCATTTGACAGGTGTCTCAAATCTATTTAAAAACGGGAGGTAATGGGAGGGTTCTTAACTTGAGGTGAGCCGGTCCCAAGAAAAAATTGGTTTCCTTTTAAAAGAGAAGGAATCTAATAATTAATTGATTTTTTTTTTTTTGGGCATGTGTGTCAAAATTTGAGGTCCCTTTGATGGCCTTTCCGACCTCTGCTTTAGGTGATCTTAGAGTCGTCAAAGCATTAGCATAGGAGAATTTTTATTATTTTACAACTTAAAGACAGTAAAAACTCACTTCATTTAGGTTTGTATACATAATAAAATTTGTAATTTATGAATAGTAAGGTTGCATATATACAACCTTACTATTCATAGGTTGTAAAAATAATAATAATAATAATAATATTTAATCTAGTGGTTATGTGTGAAGAGAGAAAAATAATAAGAGAATAATAGTGAGAGAATAATACTTTTTATTATTTTATTAAGTAATTTATATTATTTTATTGGGTTGTATATAAAAATAAAAATTGGGATGTAGGATGAGTTATAAAATGAGTTGGTAAAATAAATAAAATAGTATTTGAGAATGCAAAATAAGGTTTTTTTTTTTTTTTTTTTTTTTTTTTTTTTTGCATTTCCGAATACTAGTGCTCTTAGAAAGCTTGTGATACATGGTTTTTAAAAATATCCATATTGACATTTTTTTAATGGACGATTGAGAAGTTGTACATGTGGTCTTTAATATACCAAACTTGATTTGTGTTTAAACATTTTTCTTATTATTGATTTCTTAATATTTTGCTCCTTTAAATCTAATTTAGACCATTAAATAGTTGCTAGAGAGGTAATTTTCACCATCTTTCCAATGGTGATATGTTTGATCTGATCAAATAGTTGAATATTTGGCTAGCTCAAACCCTGGCACTATTAATTAGGGTTTAAACCAATTTTTACCTACTTGTATCACTTTACCCACTTGAAGTTTGATCAAAATTTAAGTTGTCTATCTATGGTTTGAAATCTCATGATGCAAGTATTTCTTTGGATCCTTTTTATCTTATTTGATCTTATATTTTTATATATATTTTTTTGTGTTTTTGAAGGAAAGAAACATAAAAGTAAAGTAAAATCACATATTTAGCCACGTTTTTAACGGAGGTGGGTTAAGAAAATCTAATTGAACTAATTTCATATAGATAAAATATCAAATTTTAAATCACAAGTAAACAACTTAAATTTCGACCCAATTACAAATAAGTAAATAAGTTGTAATTTACCATTTTTTATAAAAAGAAAGAAAAAAAAAAGAAACTGAGATATAAGCGTAAAGTGGACGCAAGCCGAATTGGGCAATTTGTTCTTATTTAGTACTTTCTAGATAGCCCAAGTGGTGACTGTATGACTTTGCGCTTCGTTTTTCAAAGTCATGCATTTGACAAATAATAATAATAATAATAATTAATTGATTTAATTTTTTATATTTTTTTTGGTTGTGTCAAAATTTGAGGTTCCCTTTGATGGTCTTTCAAATCTCCGCTTTACCACCGCGCACCCTTGATGCGGTGGTCACTCCACAATGGTGCAAGGGCTGGAGTTCAAGTCTTTAGAAGAGTGTTTCACACACATATACACTTAGATTAAGCTAAAGTAAAAATTCTATCTTGTATCAAAAAAAAAAAAAAATCTCCGCTTTAGGTGATCTTACATCTTAGTACGACTAGAAAGCTTATGATTCATGCACGGTTTCTAAAAAGATCCGTATTCACTTATTTTTACATGTTGATGCGGTCCTTAGATTTCTCAATATTTTGCTCATTTTAAATCCAATTTATACATTTTTAGAGCATTCACATCAATCTAGGTTTAATAGAAAAAATGTGTACAATTTACAGAATTTTACCTAAAAAGACCCACATTAGTTCATGTATAACTATGTAAATTTATAAATTTACTACAATAATTGTATAAATTTACACTGATACTATTATTTTGTATTTTTAGTTGTTTATTCTTTTTTTACACATCTTGAGGATGAAAAAAGAGAATGGATGGTAGTTGTTGTATGTGAAAAAAGAAAAATAATTTAAAAAATCAAGAAAAATTGATATTTTAATAAAATATAGTATAAAATAAATAATCTGATATTAGATGTTTTGAAAAGTGAGTATATAAAATAAAAAAGTAGATTCGTATACTAAAATAGACAATAATTTTTGCACAAATTAATACAAATACTATTAAATAGTTGCTAGAAAGGTAATTTTTGCCATCTTTCCATTGGTGGTAAGTTTGATCCGACCAAATAGTTGAATATTTGGCTAGCTCAAACCCTAGCACTATTAATTAGGGTTTAAACTGATCATGGTTGTAGTATGAGTTAACATTAGCTTTCTAGTCCCTTCTTTGGTTGTTGGATTAGCTTTATAGCCTCTTCTTTGGTTCCATTTCCAATGTTTCTCTAGTGTGTTTTCAATAATTGTAATTTAGATTGTCCTAGTTTGAGATTGAGGTTTTTGAAAAACTAGTACTTAAGAATAAATATTGATTTCCCTCATTAGCTGTTCTTGGGGTTTGCAATTTCTTTTTTTAATTTTCCTTAGTCATATTTTTCTTTTTTCACTAATCTCCTTTCTCACATTTTTTCCCCTCTTTGTTGAGTTGTTCGTTGGTGTTTCTCTATCTCTTTCTCCTCTCTCCTCCTTTCTCTTTCTCTTCTCACTTTGCGCCCCTTATTTGGTTGCCTCTTCTATTTTCACCAGCTCTCTAGAACTCAATATCTTTTCTCTCAAACAAAAAATAAATAAAAACTTTATAACTCTACAAACTCTCCCTTAGTGCATTTTCATAAGATAATGCAAAATTGAAATGTGACTCAATTTTACACATTCAAACTCCAAAATCACTAACATCAATCAAATTAAAGATGTATAAATTTGCAAAGTTGCTATTTTGTATTTATTTTTTTAATTATTTGTTTGTATATTTCGATGATGAAGGAAGAGAGTGAATGATGGTTATTGTATGTAAAGAAAAAAAATCAAAAAATCTAGAAAAATTTATATTTAAATTAAATAGAGTTTAGGATAAATAATCTTCTGTGGATATTTTTGAAAGGTGGTTACATAAAATTGAAAAATAAGTTTTTATGCTAAAATAAACATAAATTTTTACATCAACTAATGTGAATACTCTTAAATCTTAACATCCCAAAGCAGTTTCCTCGCGACTACTTTGACCGACATCCACATCCACGTGTATAAGCATGTATACATCTCTCTCTCTCTCTCTCTCTCTCTCTCTCTCTCTCTCTCTCTCTCTCTCTCTCTCTCTCTCTCTCTCTCAAAGCATTCATATCCGGTCTTGTATATGTTATATGTTAGTATATTTTAGCTTCAAGGCATAAAAATAGCGCATTACTCTCACTTCCTCTCTCTCTCTCATTCAAAGCTTGCACCGGAGCTAGGTTTTGGATTTTGGATTTGGGATTGGCATGGATTGGCGAAGATCGGAGATCATGGTGGCGTGAATTAGGATTGCTTGGCTGGGATCGGTTGATTGTGGGTTTGGATCGATTGATCGATGGGTTTGAATTGGTGGATCTGTTGATCGGGTGGGTGGATCGGTAAACACAAACACCATTTAGCCATACCCTACAAAAATCCCTCCCTGAAAACCCAAACCCAAATCTCCAAAGACACTGACCAAAAAGAGAGAGCTTTGAATAGAAAAATAAAGAAAACAAAGAGATAAAAAGTGAGAGAGAGAGAGAGAGAACCCAAAAGAGCTGTAGTGATGTGTGCTGTGTTTGTGGTTTCATTGGTAGCTCCGATGGTGGCTCTGATGGTGATTTTTTTTTTTTTAAATGGGTTTGTTGGGATATGTGGGGTTTTGGCTTGGTTTGAACTGATGGTTTGATGAGTTTTTTTTTTTTAATGTGGTTTTGGTTTTGGTTTGATGGTTCGGTGGGTGGTGCTGGGATATGTGGGGGTCACAATGTGTTGGTGGTGGCGTGGTGGCTTTGTTTTTTTTTTTTTTTTAATCTATTGTGGCCGATGCTAGAGGTTGAGGGAGAAAGAGAGGAAAAGGAAGAGAGAGAGAGAGTAAAAAAAAAGAATATTTAAATAAACTGGGAAAAAAATAAAATTTGGGATGTCGAAGATGTTATAAAATTGTATGATATAAATGATAAAATAACTTTTAAGATAGTAAGATATAATTTTTTTTACATACATGATGTGAATGCTCTTACTCTCACCAACTCTCTGTTATAGCTTATGTGTCAAATCCATTTCGCTTTCTGCCCACACAACCCACTGTCTTAATTGCCTTTGTCAACTTTATTTGTTTTTTTTCTACTATTTTAATTTAAGGGTGCCAGCTAAAGTTCTCAAAAAGACAAAATAAAAAAGAAAATGAAATTTTATATATATATATATATATATAGGGTGTGTTTGGATACCGTTTATTTGTTAAAAACTGAAAACACTGTAACAAAATAATTTTTAAATATGCGAATAATACTGTGTGACTCAAATTTATATTGAAATTTGTGTTTGGATGGCTTTTATGGGTCCGTAAACAGTGCCATAAGACCCACATTTTTTCAACAAAACGCATAAACACAGGCTTAAATGCTATCCAAACTTACACACACACACACACACGCACACACACACACACACACATATATATATATATATATTTTAAGTTCAATGGCATTGACCAGTAAGAGCATTCTCATCAACAATTGTAAAAATTTTAGCATTTATGTTGTGAAATTTTAAAATACTCA
Source organism: Quercus lobata (assembly GCF_001633185.2). Lineage (NCBI taxonomy): Eukaryota > Viridiplantae > Streptophyta > Magnoliopsida > Fagales > Fagaceae > Quercus > Quercus lobata. Next base: position 1,778,310 of record NC_044910.1, on the reverse strand, counting down.
CAAGTGTACGAACCGTACCGAAATATAGTTGGACAAGAACGAGGTCGAACCCACAGGGACTTGTATGAACGTAGGAAAATTAATTAAACCTTAACCAAATTAATCCTAATCTAGTTTAATAAAAATTGGTTGTTTGCAATTAAATAAACTAAGCAGCAAATAGTTAAACTAAGCAAAATATATAAAGCAATAAAAAGATGTAAACAATCAAGGAAAAGGAATTAAAGTTTTGGAATCTGCCTTGTAAGTCATATCAGCATATATTTATGATCATTAATTTTTCCCAACTCACTACATAATAATCTAGAAATCAATCTTGCTATCATGGAAAAATATCATCATTAAAACTTATGTTTAAAAATCTAAAACATGTTCTTTTTCGCTTCTTAAGTATAAAATCAAATCATCAATTGTATCCGTAGCCAAACAAATCACAAGATATATCCAATTCTAAAAATCAAATCATAAATTGTATCCATTAACAGACAAATCACAAGTGATATCCAATTTTATAATCAAGAATTAATAAACCAAGCATTCAATTAATTAAGAAAAATCGTAAATCATGAGAAAAACATGATTGAATTCATATATAGAATCTCATTTTAGTCAATTGATATGAAGCAAGAACAATTTAAATCATTAAAGAACAACTATTGTGGGAAAAATCAAATCACATAAATATTATTGATAATCCTTAACAAGGTTTCATCCTTAACCCTAATTATAAATTTAGCTACTCATAGTAATTGAAAAAAAGCACAAAAATAAAATACTAAACATTAAACTAGACAAATAAAATAAAACTAACTATCATGGAAGAAAACCAAAGAAGTAGCCGCACTCTCTATACATTCAGCCCTCAGCCCTAGCAATAGCCTCCGCCTCCCTGAATTTTGCCCTAAAGAGCCCTTAAATAGGTCAAGGAATCCTATTACAAGTTGAATTCTCGTTTGGAGAAAATCCCAGATTTTTAGGCTTCACTTAATTGACTATTTTGGCCCATTTAACGTCAGAATTTGGACTTTTGGTAAACTACAAAGTTGTAGCCCTTTAAGTTATCGTTCCAGCCCAACTTGAATCATCTCGATTGGACATCTGAGCCGAAAGTTATGCCAAAAATACTAACTGATGTGCAATCTGGAATCCTAATCCGAATTGGACTTGGATTTGGTGCAAATTTCCTTTGATTCCTTACTCCAATTGGACTTAAATTTAATTGGGTTGGTCTTTTCTTGAATTCATGCCTGGCTGAATGTAAGTTGGCTTGATTCAATTGGCCTAGCCCCACTTTGCATGTAAAGCCCTTATTACCTACAACACAAAGATATTATATAATCAGTCACAAAATAACATAAAAGTAAGGCTAAATATGTAGATATGTGAGTACTTTATTGTATATATTTCATGCACATCATTTACAATCTCAAAACACTACTTTTACAATTTTAGCACCTCATTTTTCAATATACCATATATCAAACATTCTATTTTTTTTTACAACTTCATTTAAATATTCTTTCTTTAATATTTTTATTATTATTTCTCACTCTCCCTCTATATCTCTCTCCCACTGTCTCTCCATCTTTCTCAACCCACGATACAACCTACACCCACGACTAGCCACTACTAGCCACCACCGCAGCCCAACCTCACCCCAATACCAACAGCCACCACAAAACCCACCACCACCCATACCCAACTTAACCCAACCAAGCCCATGACCCATCACCATCCACAGCCAAAAACCCATTACCAAAACCATACCCACGGTCAAACACCACCGCCCACAACCTCAATCCCCAACCACTAAAACCACAAACAAAAACAAATCCAAAATCAAATCACAAACCCAAACCCAAAACCAAACCATAAAACTCATACTCACCCACCATCAGTCCACCGCAAAAAACCATCAAACAAATACTTACCACCACCGGCCCACCACAAACCCACCACCCAAAACCAAATCACAAACCCACCAAAATATGCCCAAATCGGAACCCCTGTACAAACCCACAACCTGCAAATTGGAACCCAAGGTGTGAGAGAGAGATAATCATAGATCTGAACTGGTGAGGGCGAGTGGGAGGGCAAATTGGAGCGACGAGCACAATAGACCATGAACCACGGAGAGAGAAGAAAGAACAGAGATGAAAGAAGTGAGAGAGGAAAGAGAATGAGAAATGAGAAAGAGCCGTTGGGTAAATAAAAAACAATTTTTTATTTTATAATCCAGCTATAGTGCGCTCTAAAAAATGAGAGTGCACTGTAGCAAGATTGTAAATTTTATAGCATATACAAGTTTTGATGGAGTGGGTTTTTTGGGTTTCAAATGCTAAAAAATAGCATTTATAGCATTTGAGAGTGTTGATGAGAATGCTCTAACAAAGCCAAAAGGCTTCACAAAACTGCCATCCAAAAATAATGTTAACAGGTTTTGTAAGGTGTTAGTTAAAAAATTGCTTTATATCAAATTATTTTGCTTTATATCAATTTTTTTTTTACCAAAAAAGAGAATGAAGCTAATAAATTTTAAATTTTTGAATTTTACTTCTGACCCCACAATAATTCATCATTAATAGCCACTTTACGGTCGACGGTCGTGGTTAACCTTTCTCATGTATAGTAATAAGATTAGGGACGGATAACATGCCGTATTGACACATCTGCGTCATTGTTGATAATATGTTGTGACTATTGTCAATAATCGAATTATTTGCAATGGTAGAAAAGCGCTTACAAGTAATTTTTAATGACGCCACTATCTAGGCAATAACTAAATGTGAGGGCATGAAGGCCCTGGTATTACCAAACATAACTCATGGATGGACATATAAATCTCAAACAACCCAAATATTCTTACCCCCAATCCCCCATTTAAGTCGCCAGACATCATCATGATCTGTAATATACATGTATGTCTGGACGATAAGTTGTTAGACCCTGGAAAGTATGGGAAAGTAGGTTGGTGTACTAGCTAATACATTGAATATGGATTGAGATTAGGTGCAATAATAGTATTGGATGGCTGAGAATGAAAGTTGAAAATTTTTCAACTTTCAATCTCAACCATTGAATTTAAAAAATTAAAAAAAAAATGTTAAAGAGTTAGAAAGTTAAAGTTAAAAAATAAGATGGTAAAAATTAATGTAAGATAAATTAGTGTTATTGCACCTAGTGCAAAACCTAGGGTATTGCAAGTAATCCAAATCCATTGAATATATGCTTAGTAAAATGAAACAAGTTTTACTAAGTGCCCGTTTGGTTCAGCGTTTGAAGCCCAAAACGTGCGTTTTCAAAAAACCCAACCCAAAAATAGTGTTTGGTAAGTAATAAACGCAACTTTTTGGAAAAAGTTGCGTTTTAGATTTGTGAAGAAACGCACGTTTGAGTTTATGGAGCTCTGGAGGTCCATAAACAAAAAGCTCATGCGCATTTTCAAATTGATCCGTTGGGCTCTTCCAAAAATAACCAAATTACCCTTGATAAATCATCAGCTCTCATCTCATCTCTCTGCTCTCCCAACAAATTTCCATATCCAAACACAAAAAAATCTATAACAAATTCCCAAATCCAAACACAAAAAAATCTATAACAAATTCCCAAATCAGCTAAGGAAAAAAAAAAAAAATCAATCCCTTGCAAATTAGGATTCCTCAAAATGCAAAAAAAAAAAAAAAAAAAAAAAAAAAAAAAAAAAAAATCAGAATATAGCATAGAGAATTACAGGACAAAATCAAAGTCGAAGCGTCAAAAACACCGAGCTCTGGGTTCGATCAAATCGGCAAACACCACCCAATCAAACCCGGATGACTCTGACTCCGACCCCATTTTCGATCTCCAAGTCCTTCCCTCTCAGCCACGAAGAAGGAGAATGTTTTGGTGTTTGGAGAAATGGCAGGGAAGGAATAAAGAAAGGAGGAAAGAAGGATTAAAAAAGGAAGAAAGAAAAAAAAAAAAAGACGAAGAAGATGTTCTGGTGTTTTGGAGAAATGGCAAGGAAGGAATAAAGAAAGAAGGAAAGAAGGATTGAAAAAGGAAGAAAGGAAAAAAAGAAAAAGAAAAAAAAAGAGAGACGAAGAAGGAGAACGTTCTGGTGTCTGGAGGAATGGCAGGGAAGGAATAAAGAAAGGAGGAAAAGAAGGATTAAAAAGGAAAACAGAATGGGTACGTGTGTGGAGGAGAAATTTAGTGGGAAAAAAAAGGAAAAAAAAAAGAGAAGAAAGAAATGCCGTGTGAGGATAAAAAAAGAGTGGAAAAAAAAGGAAAAAAAGAATAATGAAATATTATCACAATTTTTTCATAATTTTTTCACAATAAATTTTAAGGGGTCGGTTATTATTAGTTAATATTGGTGAAAAATAATAATTTTTTTAGAAAGAGAAAAAATAATTTTAATAGTATGTTAAAATTAAAATTAGTATTAATTTTTATCACAATATTTTCACAATATTTTTACAATAAATCTTAAGTGGTAGGTTATTATTAGCTAATATTGGTGAGAAAAAAATAAATTTTTTAGAAAGAGAAAAATATAATTTTAATAGCATGTTAAAATTAAAATTAGTATCAATTTTTATCACAATATTTTCACAATAAATTTTAAGTGGTAGGTTATTATTAGCTAATATTGGTGAAAAAAATAATTTCACAATATTGATTTAAGTATGAAATAAACTCTCTTATATATACATTGTCCTTTTTGGTAATTTACATTTCAAACTGCCACTTTTATAAGTGCTAGCCAAACACTCAGTTTTTTCAAAAAACACTTTTTAACAGCTTTTACCAAACATTCAGCTTTTTGAAAAAGCACTTTTTCATTATGCACTTTTTGAAAACTCAACTTTTTTATTATGCACTTTTTCAAAAAGCTGAACCAAACTCACCCTAAACATATGTCTTAGGTACGTATTAGTAATCTCATTTGAGAAAATTTTGTGTGAAAATATGACAAAAGGAGTAATTTTTTTAACAGTTTTTTTAATTGAAAAATTATTTTTAGAAATATTTTATTGAGAGAATGATAAAAAATAAATATTATTGACAACCTTTTATATTTCTCATTAAAATAGTATTAAAATTTTCCTCACCATCAACAATGGTCCGCATCCTACAACATAATCTTTTTTTAATTTTTAGGTGAGACTTGACACGTGTTGGTTAGTACAACATGACGCGCGTGCTTGTTTTACGTTTAATGCTCGTTTATATTGTGATCTAGAATTGGTGGGCAATGTTTTCGGCTCAAGCAGCTCTTTGAACTTTTCGGCTCATGCAGCTTTCCAACCATATTTAATATTGCCAATCCAACCGCCATATTTGGGACAAATATGAGAAATTATTAGGTTTATCGAAGGACGGCTGATTTGGTCTTCTCAATCAATAAGATAATACTATTTATACAAATATGAATAAACTTCCTAATTAATAATAATAAAATTAATGAAGATACATAATGATCATTGAAGCTTCACTCATTTAGCAATATTTGCTGATCACTCAATAGAAGAAAGAAGTCAGATATTTTTTATCATGCGAAAGAACGGGTATAGCTTTGTTAATCTTTGGATGACTAATTTCCAAATCCATCTCATCACTACCACTGTTTGCCACAGTAGCTTGGCTTATTAGAGGGTGTTTGATTCGCCGTAATATTACATTATTCTAATCTTATATTAATGAAATCCTAACACAAGAATACAATATTACATTGTTTAGGAAGATGATGAGATTAAGATGGTGTGATATATTTTATAATTTTAAATTATGATAATGTTAAAAAAAAGAAATCCAAAAACCTTAATGTTACATCATCATAATGTACATTACATCAAAGACACTTCACAACAAACCAAACATCCCCTTAGAGTTTTCGAGAATCTTACAATAAATCATTTAAATCCCATAGCTGCATTAAAGAAATGTAGATAGTTTATATGATGTTCATAATAAAAAGAAGATACTGTGATAACTTTCATTTATATATTTATTGATAAGTTACACACCCATCTGGTGGGGAAAATTATTAAATACTCTGGGAGTACTATAAATACGTATTCTCTTCTCTTACATGAATTGTGGGTCCTGCCATAAATTTAATTAATGGAACCCACAGTTATGTGAGAGGAGTGAATACGTATTTATGGTATTCCGAAAATACCTAATAATTACCCATCTGGTGGAATATGAACCCACTATCTTAGGCCTTAGCCTTTACCATGAACTTTTAAATATATATTTACATAAGCTTAAAGATGGAAGTTTGCAATAAAATGTGGCAAAGATTGCAATGACATAAACATAAAAATAAAAATTTTGAATAAAAAACTAATTCAAAAACAACTGCACAATACATGACAACACAGTTTACCATGAAGGCAGATGCAAACTCGTACAACCAGTGCACCTTGATAATCTAAAGAAATTGCCTTCTCTTTCCAAAAAATACTGATGCAAGAAACTGCCCCCACCTTGCGAAAATTATATCTTGGAGTCCAAATATGAAATATCTAATGGCCTTAATCCATTGTCTGGTCATATTCATACAAACTTCATAACACATACAACCATATGATCATCCAACCATATTAATGAATTATCATCTTACTCGTCATATAGTGGGATGATTCAAAACTCAAAAGAAAGAAATCATTCAAGGCTTGGCTATGCCAATTCATATGCTTAGAGCATATTTTGATATGGTTGACTTTATATTTATCTTTGGCTTTTTAATGGTGGTCAGAATGGTCAGAAAGTCGTTTGCGGATCAAAAACTGGAACTTTGTTACTGTATTCATGGGGGTATTTCAACTTTCAAGTATTGCAGGTATATAACATGTTTGACTTATATTTTTCTTTGGCTTTCTAATAGTTGTTCCTTAATCCTTATTAAAATGGTCCTTATAGTTATTCCTTAACTTAGGTAATAACTAAAAAATATAAATTCCTAAAATGTTCAAGCAAAACAACTCTCTCTCTCTCTCTCTCTACAACATTTTTTTTCTTCGTTTCTTCAGTTATCCTCTATGTTAGGTTTTCTTGTTTATTCTCCTTTAGATCTTTTGTTTTAACACAACTGCAAAAATGAAGTTAGTTCTTTATTTCAAGATACAAAATGATCTAAAATAATGCTTGATGGTGTTCTTTTTCTTTTTCTTTTTTTAATTTTAGTTTTTTATATTTTTAAAAATAAGAAATCGTATACTGTGTACATCTTCATTTAAAAAAAAAACATTTAATTCATTTATTTTAACCTTTTTTTTTATAAGCTTCAAATAAATTTAATTGAAGTACCAATATATTAATTTTGAACAGCATAATAATCATATAATTTGTTAATTTAGTCATAATAAAATGCTTAAAAAACCTCATAAAAAGAAAGGATATTTTTGGAAATATGACTAAAATATAATACTCCTATGAATAAGGATCATTATTTCATTAGTGCTTCTTGCATTTCTTGTAATACTTATCCCTATTACATTATAATAACCATTACAATATAATAAATGTGCCCTTATAAAAAAATAACAAAAAAACAAAACAAAAACAAAAACGTGCCCTTAATGAACAAATGAACAAATATATGATGATGGCCAGGATATTAATTAGGGCACTTTAAGCTATAATTACTGTTATAAAACAACATCGTTTCATCCTTTTTTTTTTTTTTCTTTTTTCTTTTTGTGTGTGTGTGTTTGGAGGGGAACATTGTTTCATCCTTGTAAATTTTGTTTTCGAAAAAACAAAAAAAAAAAAAACTTGTAAATTTTGTAATATCTCAATATCCCAACCAATAGCGTTTATTGGACACAACGTGAACATAAAAATAAAAATGCTTCTTTTTTTTTCCCACTACAGGACTCCAAAAATCAGCTAAAAAGTCAGTTAAACGCTGATGGCAAAGCAAAGGAAAAAAAATCTAGGACCAAAATTTTTTTACCACAATTTTGCTACAATTGTGAGTGGCAGAAAATAAATTGTGGGTTTATATGAAAGTTATAGACAACCACTCACAGTCTACGACATCAAAATTGCGGTTACTTTTTATCAAATACTAATTGTAAGGACTGAATTTAGATTGGACCCAGTGTAGGATTGGGTTGAAGGCCAATAAGCCCAAACAATGAATTTATAGAGCGTGGATGAAAGAACAAGTTCTATTCCAAAAGATGGATAATAAAAGCTGCTGAATTAAGATTACTGAACACAAGTAAGTAAGAAAATCAATCCTCGGCACGGCCTGAGGAGCTTATGTTATAATATCTAGTGCTTGGACAAAGCTACAAGAGTTCACTATTTTCTTCCAAAGATTTCTTGATTTCGATGCCCTTCTTTAGGCCACTTTCCCATACTATATACTACAATTTTGGTGTCATCTCCATCATACACTTGTAGGTTAGATTTGAAGAGCTCCTTCTTGTCCCATCCAACACCTCCAGAATTATCAAATAGTAGCTGTAAGGCTGCTTGGCCACTGTTCAGGTATCACCTCCACATTAATGCGATCAGAGAGTTAGTTGAGAGTCATTTAATGTGGAGGTAGTAGCTTTTGAAGATATTTGTTGCCTCCCTTTACTCACCCCTTGCTCAACGTCCAACTCCTAATTGTGATGCAACTTTGAAGATGGTCTAGGATAATAGGACATTCTTACTGACCTCGGATCCTTGTTTCCGAGGTGACTTTTCTCCTCGGACATTCGTTGGACTTATCTCATACTATCTTTACTTTTCTCTTTATATCGTTTCCCTTATAACCTCATTTGGCCATCCTTGGATTAGCTAATGTCATCGGATTGAGTCATAGGCCCAATTAGTATAGCCTTAATAGCACCTCTTGACTAACTGGCCCCCATACTAATAATTGACCAATGTGTAAGTGATGGTAATCCAATCACAAGTTGACACATGTGCAAGTTGTAATAAGAGTTGTAAATTGTGTGATCCTAAAAGAATTGGTTACCAAAGGTACTATACACTTAATTACAAGTTGATACTTAAGCATTTGAGTGTCAAAATAAATTAATTAAAGTCATATATTTTATTGTAATCAATCAGCAATCTTTGAGAATTTGCACAACATTCACTTGAAAATAGTATTTATCTACTTTTGGTAACTATTCAATTAATGCACCAGATTGCAATGACAGCTTCTTAACATATTTATTTATTTATTTTCAATGTTAACGGATGAAAATAATAAAGTACTTAATTTTTTTAGTAATTTTTATAAAAATAATATCAAAACTTTTATAATATAATTTATTGACAATTATCTAAGGGTATGTTTGGTTGAGGACCTTGAGGTGAAAACAGAGAGGATGGAAAATAGGGAAAGAAAAATAGGGTGGAAAATGACATTTTTCATTGTTTGGTTGAGAGGGGGAGGGGGAGAGAAAAGTGGTAGGGCCCACAAGTTTTCTCTCCTCCCCCTTCAAAATACAATCTCTCCAAATTAGAGTGAAAAGTGAGAAAAATATTGGACAAAACTGCCCCCACCTGTTTTAACTTTTTTTTTTCCCCTTTCTTTGGTCTTGTCAGGTGGTGGGTTCTTCTTCTTTTTCTCTTTTTTTTTTCTTAATTTTTATTTTTATTATTTTTGTAAGAAAACACTTTTGGATGATTTCTTATTGATGATGCCGAAAATAGTACCACCAGTGAGTCACACGTTCCTCGTACGATCGCGAATGGCACCTGCACAACGAAGAGGAATAACCTAGCAGAGAGTACCGGTGTGGTACCGGCCAAACACCCTCCGAAGGTCAAGTTAGAACTATTCTCACTGCTCTAGAGTGCTAGAGAGGGTAAATTATGCGTACCTTAGTTTGTGAGGGTGCTTGGGTTTTTATACTAGTAGAAGGTTGACCTCTTTACCTTGGAGTAGAAGTCCTTTCCTTATAGGAGTCCTTTCCTTATAGGAGTCTTTTCCTTATAGGAGTCCCTTTGAGCGTAATTTACGGGATCTTTTCCTTATGGGGATCCTTTGAATATTATCTAGCGTGGGAAGCAAGTGAACTTGTGCCTGGTCCGTCAGCTTCAAGTTACCTCCCTTACTTTTGTTATGCCGTCAGCCTTGGAGCCGTCAACCACGGAGTCAGCTGACAATATGACCGTCAGCATAAGCATCGTCTGTTAAGCTTAAAGGCAATGTATTAAACCGTCGGTTTTATGTCCGTGTGGTTAGGCTCTTCTTTTATCCTCATCACTTATACTGTTTATGAAATGTCCACTTTCATCTATACACAATTTTTTTTTTTTTTTTAAGTATAATGTATTACTTTTTGTTTTATTTAAGAGGGACATGATAGTAAATTTATACCGACCTTATTTTCAACCAAACCAAAAAGTTTTCCATCCCTCTACTTTTCCACCGTCTCAACTAAACATAAATGAGGAAAACTAAAAACTTTTCTATCCTCCCACTTTTCCACCCTCTCTCTATTTTCTATCCTCTCACTTTTTCATCCTCCTTACCAAACAAACCCTAAATGTCCCCGATAACATAAATACGTAAGCCAAATCCGATAAAGTTTGTGAGTTGTAACTTTTTTTGTTGTAAGTTAAGTAAGTTGTAACTTTGTACTCAAGTTAGTATCTTCTAGATAGTTTTTTATTTTATTTTATTTTTTGAGACTAATCTTCTAGATACATTAGTGTTGCCTACTTGCCTGAGACTTGTAACTGTGACCTTGTGCTTCGTTAAACATTGACAATTAATTCAAGGATTTTACTAACGTGTACCTTAAAGTTACAAAATAGTATACTATTTTTGAAAAAAAATTTTATCAAAAATTCTAACAATTTTTTCAATTCCCAATAAAATTTATTCAAAAACGAATTTATTTGTTTTTCAAAGCAAAAGCAGTTTGTTTGTTTGTTTTTTTTTTTTTTGGGCAAAACAGACACAAATTGGCCGTTTGAATCAGAAGTACAGGTTGGAGTTTAAAATATGCCTTTTTTTTTTTGGTCTTTGTAGTATTGTGTCTATGCCACTTTTTTATCCTCAAGCATGAAAAATGGAAAACTGTCTACAAGCAATGAATTAATTATTCCAATTATTTCTAATCAAGTCGCAAGACTCTTCTAACAAAAAAAAAAAAATTGTTGCAAGACTCCGTACTTGCAATTTCATGTTTTGGTGGGGACTGCCGTCACTGCCCACTAAAAATAAGGAAAATGTTGTGATGGATACGGAAATAGTACAGAACTATGGGCCATCATAATTAAATTATGAGGGCCAAACGCTGTCTTGATATTTAATAAAGAAAACAACAGGACAGTCAATAAAGGCAATACTCAAAGTGTCTTCTTTTGGCTTGCTTTTGCCGCTTCATTTATGGTATCTCGTTAAATTTCTTTTACCACTTACCACAAGCTCCCAAAGTGGTAAGTGGCTGCTGTGTCCCCATCAGGTGCCCAGGTTGGACACTCAATGTCCGTGGGTTACACAATTTCAACGTGTGGATTAAAAACTAATGGGCTTGTGTGGGGTCAGACTCTCTGAGCTCCACTTACACATAGAACAAATATTAAAAATCAAAATTACTAATTAAGCCTTATATTTAAGTCATGGATCAATATAATAATTAAGTCTTATATTCACTACTCTTTGTACACATATTTAACTTAATATCTAAAACAATTTTTGTTAATCCATTAACTACCACAATTAAAAATAATAAAATAAAAAGGACAAAATAGTCTTTCTATTTCAAATTTTAATTAGTTAATATTAAAATGCTTCAAAGTGATTGGAACTGTCCCATATATCAGTAAATCACTGATGTCAGAAGTCCAACAGCGCAAGTGCGACAAAGTTTCCCATTAAATATGATTTGAAATGCATGAGCCGAAAAGTCTAAGCAACCGCCAAAACAAGGACAGGAAGGGACCAATGCAGACTCTCCTTTCCAACTAGTTGTTTGAAACACTATGCGAGAGCACGACAACGACGATGGGATTATTAGGCCTTGTTTGGTTTTAAAAAAATGCTCACTCATCACTCATCACTCATCATTCAGTTTTCATCATCCATCACTCATCACTCATCATTTAAAATACTCTAATTTTCTACCCCACCTGTTTGGCACATATTTTCAGTTTCTCATCACTTAATTTTTTATACTTTTTGTGGGACCCATACCTGAGCACTATGTCTTAAGTTCTGTTAGCCTACCCGCCTCCCCCTCACTCTCTTCATTTCATTCTCTTCCCCTTCAGTCACCATTTCCCTATTACTCTCACTGAAGCTATCCTCTTTCTCTTTCATTTCTCATGTACACACACATCAACAAGAACAATCCTATCCCAAACCTACGGCCAAACCATCATAAACATACAAACACAAATGAATACAAACATCAACTCATAGGTACCCACAAATGTTCAAATCAAAACCCACAAATACCCAAATCAAAAATCACAAATACAGACCTTATGCCCAAATCAAATCCGAACCCACACAAATCTGAACCCATAACAACCATCCACATCTCAAATCTAAACCCACCACAGCCACACCACAAATCTGAACCACACACACACCAACACCCATGTCTCAAAAATCAAAACCCTATAACCACATCTCAAATCCGAACTCTGCACCCACAAGATAGAGAGAAAAAAAAAAATTTGATCGCCTGGGTATTGTTGTTCGCTTGGGTTTCGGTCTTCGCCGGGAGTTCGATCAACAAATGGAAATTTATGGGTTTTTGTTTCTGAGTATAAATTTATGCATGTATGAAAATGGTGGAGTGGGTCTAAAGAAGAAAGAAAGAAAGAAAGAAAAAGAAAGAAAGAAGAAGAAGAACCAAAAAAAAAAAAACGTTGGATTTCGTCTGAAGAAGAAGGAAAGAAAGAAGAAGAAAAAAAAACTGTTGGAGTGGGTCTGGTGGAGTGGGTCTAAAGAAGAAAGAAAGAAAGAAAGAAAGAAGAAGAAGAACCAACAAAAAAAAAACGTTGGATTTCGTCTGAAGAAGAAGGAAAGAAAGAAAAAGAAAGAAGAAGAAAAAAAAAATGTTGGAGTGGGTCTGAAGAAGTCTAAAGAAGAAGGAAAGAAAGAAAAAGAAAGAAGAAGGAAAAAAAAAGTGTCGTTGGTGATGTGACAATGCACTGGTGAAGGGGCCCACTGAGACAGCTTATTTACGGGACTGCCACTGAATCATGGATGATGAGTTTTAAAAACAAGTGAAATGTGTTTTCATTTTCTCTCTTCATCACTCGTTTTTTTGAGTAATAGAATCACCAAAACAGGATCACCAAACATGAGTGATGGAGTCCAAACAAAATGTTTTCCGTGGGTCCCACCAGTTTTGGATGATGAGTGATGAAAACAGGATCATATCACTCAAAACTCACTGCATCCAAACAACCTCTTATTCATCAATCATCCTTTGTCACTGAATTCCATAATCGTTAAGTCATAAAAAAAATTCCATAATCGTTTTCGTGCTTATCTCATCCACTCAACGACCACGTTATTTATAACTTGTTCCGCGTTACCATCTATTACATGCAGTTTTAGTAATAGTGTGTAAGTTTAATAATAAAAAAAAATCAAGAGCTTGTCCCAAATCAGTGGAGTGTGTGTGTTTGGGTTTATAACTTGCTCTACTTTACCAACTCTTGCATGCAGGGACGGAACTATGTTCAAGAAGAGGGGGTTGTGGCCCCCCTAAAATTTTTTAAAATATTAAATAATAGGTATATATTTAAGATTTTAGAAAATAAGTCCATGAAAAATTATATTTGCCCCCCTCGACTTCGAATCCTAGTTCCGTCCCTGCTTGCATGCAATTTTGGTAATGACGTGTGAGTTTAACCAAAAAAAAAAAAAAAAAAACCTACAATGGGGATTTGGGTTAGAAGACTCTAGAGTCTAGAGTAAAACGATGGATGTCGATTGACTCGATTCCCCTTTGCGGACTTTTAAAAGTAACACACTAATTGATTGAAGTTGTTTGGAAATGCATATGGGATGTGAAAGTGGAAATTATTGTGCAAGATTTTAGGTTATGTTTATAGCTATTTATGCCTTACTAATATGTATCAACTTTCTTTATGACCTTAAGATTTGGTGTGAAAGCACGCATAATAGCCTTGTTATGTGATCTTAGATGCCAATTTCGCTCGAGAGATCGGTCCATTATTAGCAAATGTAGAATATAGGTGGGAGACCAGCGTTTGATAAAATAATTTTCGGTTGTTTGTGAGATTAATTTATCCATCTATTGGTTATGTTTGATTCAACCACGGCCTTTATTTGATTCACAAAAAAAAAAAAAAAAAAAAAAAAAAAAAAAAAAAAAACCGGGCCTTTATGCCCTCACATTTAAGTATTGCTCAGATAGTGTTTTCAGTAAAAATATTTGTGAGCTCTTTTTTTTTTTTTTTCACAAATGATTATTGAAAATATATTAGGAAGAATAGTAACGACATTCAACACTTATTTCAAAAAAAAATATAATGATGACTATAAACTGCCACTGAATATGTTTTTTCAAGGGATTAAGCAATAAGCAGTGTAACTATTTATTATACTCCTAGATTGTAAGTGCTTTTATATAACAGTATAGTTATATATCATTCAAGGTAATTTACTACAACAATGTTATAAAAAAAAAAAGGTAATTTAATACAAAATAAAAAAAGAACACTGACTTTTCAAAAATTTCAATTCTCAACCACAGGACAACGTGAATTACAATGATTGAAAATACACCAGAGATATATTATTGGAAATGGAACAAATTTAATCTTATTGAACTGCCAAAACATGGACTAGAACTAGATTCTAGAAATCTAAATTAGATTTAAAAAATAAGCAAGATATAAAAAAATTAATAATACAAAAAATATTTAAAGACAGATCAAGTTTAGGATTTTAAAATGAGTTTTAGTTAACTTAACTGGAAAATTTTTTTATGATTAAAAAAAAAAAAAAAAAAAAAAAAAAAAAAGAGAGAGGAGGATTTTAAAGACCACACGCATAGCTTCTCAACCATCCATTAAGAAATTAGAAACTAGGGGTGTCCACGGGTCGATTCGGGTCGGGTTTGTGCCCAACCCGAAACCGACCCGATGACATCAGGTTTCCGGCAAGAAAACCCGTCGCCGACCGCAAACACCAACAGGTCAGGTCGGATCGGAGTTGTTTGATCGGTGGTCGGATTGGTCGAAGCCGACGATGATGCTGCCGGAGATTCCATTTTGACGGCGATTGTATTTTTCACCGGATCTTCGCCGGATTTGTGCAAAAATCACCAGATCTAAGCAAAAAAACATCAAATCGTCACTTGATTTTTGCAAAACTCACGAGATCTGAGCAAAAATACACCAAATCGTCGCTGGATTTGAGCTAATACCATCGGAGTTTCGCCGGATTTGAGCAAAACCCATCATATTTTCAACGGATCTGCGCCTTATTTGAGCAAAATCCATTAGATTGTAGCTGGATCTAAGCGTAAACGACGAGATCTCGCCAAATCCGGTGGAGATTTCATGGATCTAGCTGAAATCTCGTCGAATCTAAAAAATCTCGCCAACAAATGCTATAGAGCTCGGTCGGTTTGAGTTTCTTCAGGTTTTGGGGAGAAGATCTGAGACCGAACCGCCCAGATCGGATTCTAGAGAAGATAACCCGCCACCGACCGTCGGAGTAGTCGGGTCGACCGGTCGGCGGTCCGGGTCCGGTCAGATTTACCGGGTGGGTCAGGCCATCGGTTGAGTTGGACACCCTATTAGAAACCATGCGTCACAAGCTTTCTAATGGCACTGATACGATCACCTGATGAGGTTGGAAAGGCCATCAAAATGGCACTACATCAAATTTGACCCAATCTAAAAAACATTATAAATAAATAAATGTTTTTTAATTCAAAAGTTGCACTCAGATGCTTCTCTTACAAGAAAATGTGCCAATAAGCCGGTTTGGTACATGTGTTTAAACATATATTTTCAGTTTTTAAACAATATTATACGTATTTTTATATACTTTTTCACTCACACTTATTCTAAAAAAAAAAAAAACTGAAAACTGTTGCTTAAACACACGTACCAAACGGACCCTTAAATCTTTTTTAGGAACTCAAAATTTCCACCTCACTTTCACATTATTCCATTATTTTATCTTCACTATTTTTTCTCCATTACTACGACCAAAATAAAATAAGAGTTCCTATCAAAAAATAAAATAAAATAAAATAAGAGCCGTTAGGTTCACTTGGTAGAATTGTTGATTTTATTTTTCAGTCACTTACCATCAATTATATCATTTTTTTTATAGTTTTATTGGACGAAACAAAACAAAACTTGTCCAATTGACATGAACTCATCACATTTTTTTTTTCAATCACTTACTATCAATTATATTAATTTCTTTAGTTTTATTAGACAAAACAAAACAAAAGTTGTTAGATTCATATGGACTCATCACTTTTTTAATCACTTACCATTAATTATATCAATTTCTTTTTTGATTCAATCAATTACATTAAAATATTGTTAAAATAAGTGTGAAATTAGTTGTATCACTTACTATTAATTATATCAATTTCTTTTTTGATTGGATCAATTATAATGCAATATTGTAAAAATGAACGTGAGATTTGGTTGCAATATTAGAATGAGAAATGATATGTCCACAATATTGTCACAATATTTTTACAAAATTGACTCTTTCATTTCAATATATTACTAGTTGATAACACATAATACAAATGCAAGTTATACAAGAGTAATATCTACTACATATTTAATTAAAAATTATTAATAAATAAAAAGCATATTAGAGAATTTGCAGAAAATAACATACATAATTTATTTTAATATTAGATTGATTTCTAAAAAGATTTTTTTGAGAAGGATTTCTAAAAAGATGGTGGCTCCTAATTAATTTAAACTAACATAGTTTGCAAATCAACTTACCAAAAACTATGTTAACAAGACCCTTCTCATATTAAAATTTTAAAATGATGACATACAAATATATAGGTTTTCAAACGTTGTGTGACAAGATTAGAAAAAACCAACAAAAATTAAAAGCGTTCCATGTCTGTTTGTAATCCGTTTATTTTTACTGAAACAGAAAATTTTTTACTGAAAGTATTGTAAATAAAGGTAAAAGTTAACTGAAATAGTACAGTGAAACCCATGAATAGTATCAAAAAGTGTAGTGGAATTTATGAATAGTAGCAGAAATAAACTGAATATTAAAATAAGTTGGCAAAAATAATTTTTACCAAACTCACACTTGATATTATTATAATAAATATAGATAAAATCAGTAACAATTGGGATTGATGCATCACTTTTATATGGCTTATTGGCACCATTTTCAATGTAAGCCAATCTAAGTTAACAATTACTCCATATTATATATATATGTGAGGTTTAAGTCTAGTGTATGTAATCCACTAGACTCGTTAAGATAGTGTCATGTATTTAAAAGGAGACACGTGTTATAATCTCAACGGGTTCAGTGCAACTAGATACTAGACCCAAACCTCATCATATATTTATAGTGTAACTTTAAGCAATATTGTATCACTCAATATTTTTTAATTGGATACGAATTTTGATAAATTTACCGTTAGATTATATTATCTTCGTATATTCTTCATGCTTGCAAAATTTCAAGGTGTTCGAAGATCAATAGTCATGTTATTAATTAATTGTTTAAATTCAAGTTTTTATAGTTTAAAATAATGCATAAAAGATGAGTTTATAAATCGAATAATCAATAACATTGGATTGCCATGAAAATTGATATGTATGTTAAGAACATATAGAACATAAAATTCAACAATAAAATTTTCAAAATATAAATTTTATAACAAGTTATTGAATTATACTAGGAATAACTTGAATTCAACCTTTTATATATATATATATATATAGAGAGAGAGAGAGAGAGAGAGAGAGAGAGAGAGAGAGAGAGAAATGTTAACAAGCACCGTGGGATACTTATTAAAATTTCCCTATATGGGTTCCACTTAATAAAAAGGATAAAAAAGTATTTAAAATTTTGTTAAAAAGGATAAAAAAAAAAAAAAAAACTGCTAAAAATTTGTCAAAAAAGATAAAAAAAAAAATTACAAAAAATAGACAAAAAGCTAAAAGAAAAAAAAATTAGAAGGTGCCCGTTAACACAAGGATTGACAAATTAGAAAACAAGAACAAGAAAGAAGAAACTACAAGTTACAGCCAAGGAATATTGAAAGTGTTTGATCTAAAAGTAAAAACTACTTTGTATAAAAATTAAAAAGTGTACCGTGCGGAGCAAGCCTAACGTGTGGGATGGTGGCCTCAAAATCGGCAGCGTGTGAGACAAAATAAAAGCTTTGTTTTCAGTGTCTTTCCAGGAAGTGCAGTGCTATATAATAATAATTTAAAAAAAATAATAATATCAGTCCTTTTAGGGTGTATTTGACAAAAAAAAAATATATATATATATATATATTTTTTTTTTTTCTAATTTATTTTATTATTTAACTTATTTTTATTATTTATGGGTCTCATTACACTTTTTAGTACTATGCATGAGTTTCAAGATACTATTTCAGTTAATTTTTACCTTTACGTATAGTACTTTCAGTAAAAAATTTCAATTTCAGCAAAATAATCGGATCCCAAATAAATCTTAAAATTAAAAAAAAAAAAAAAAACTTGTTAACCTGGCACTATGTGCTGGACAATGTAGCACACAGCAACTTCTATAAAAACCAGTCCTTTTAACTTCAGAAATATATTGCGTCTTTTTCGTTAAAGCAACGCAGCACGGCAGAATTCAGGTGCCTGTTATAACCAAATAAATTCCATTGAGATATAGTATAACAGAATCTGAATTTGTCTTAAAAACTGCATTATATTTAGGTTTAGGTGATGATGTGAGAAATTTTTTTTTTAATAAAGGAAGATATGGAAAAGTGGTCTAACGTTTGAACTGACGGGTGCTCTTGAATTTCAGCTTTAAATGAGTTGGACAGGTGTCAATTTTGATGCTGACACGTCATAGTTTGGAAAGAGTTAATCAGGGAAACTTTATCCCCGGACCCCACACCTCTTGCACGAAACCCGCGTAACAAAATCAGTTGCAAGTAGCAACAACAAACCGACTCTCCTTTGTCACTAAAAATCAATACTCTCTCTGCTCTCTCTTCCAATTTCAGTTACAAACCAAAAAACCAATATATAAAAAAAAAATACCAAACGCCCATCACATTCTTGTTTTTCCTGTTTTTGTAATCTGCTTAGCTGTTTCTTCCTCCCATTACGTCGTCGTTTCCACGCTCCCACCACCCACTATAAATATTCCCACTCTTTCGCTCTTTAATTTCCGTCTCATTTTTTTCTGATCCAATTCGATTCCCATTCTCTCTCTCAGCACCAAAATCCTCAGAGTTTTCGGTTAGGGGTGAGCTTTTAATCTCTCTGCTATTTCTTAGAATTCAGGTGCCTGTTATAACCAAATAATCTCTCCGAATTTGTCTTAAAAAATGCATTATATTCATTAATTATTACTGTATTAACTCTTTTTTTTTTGGGTTATTCATACTTATGCTACTTTTTTGCTGTAACAGAGGGAATTCTCTAGGGAATGAATAAAAGAGTGGGGTTTTTTGAGAGTATCTTGAGAATTCCTGAGATGGGTCATTTTTGGTTTAGTTGGGTTTTGGTTGTGTTGTTGGTGTTGTTGGGGGTTAGTGTGAAGGGGTACCCAGTTGAGGATCTGGTTGTGAAACTGCCTGGACAGCCTAAGGTTGAGTTTAGACAGTATGCTGGGTATGTTGATGTGGATGTCAAGGCAGGAAGGAGTCTGTTTTACTATTTTGTTGAGGCAGAGAGCCAAACGGACAAGAAGCCCCTAGCTCTGTGGCTCAATGGAGGTTGGTTTTGTTCTTAACTTCTTATATATTATTGTATGTTCTGTTCAATTGTTCTTGCACTTCGTCATCATATGATGTTTGTAACTTAAGTATTTAAGTGAGACTGTTCCTTCTACTTTGTCTCTTTTCATAATCTTGAACCTGTTACTTCATTGTACTTCTGGATCTTGTGCTTACTTAGTTTCCCTTCCTATGTAGAAAGTTATTCTTCTCTTTTTTTAACTCTTTTCAAGTTTTCTGTTTTTTCCCTATGCCAAATTAAATTTTGCTCCCTCATCTGTGCTTTTTTTTTTTTTTTGCCTTTTCCAAATAATTAGGTGCCCAAATTTGAGGACTCTTAAAGCATAAAAAAAAAAAAGATATCCTGTTTAGAATTTAGAATTCAATTTAGCTTCTTTAAGTATGATACAGTGGTCCAATTGTCTGTCAAAAAAGCGAATCAGAATATTTCCTTGGCAAATGCAAAACTTGGAATTCTACAACAGGCACTTCATCTCTAATCTTTTGGTGAATACATTACATTTAAACCTTTTTAAATGTAAAATCTTTGTTTTAGATTCAGACATTTAGCAACTCAATTTTGATTGATCCTAGGGAATGAAACTCTACTAAATTACTATTTGCTGGTTCCCTCGTTAGTTTTAGAAGTGAGATGGGGAGAGTACTAATTTTGTTGTCCCATGAGCTTCCAATTGAAGAGTTATGGGCTTGATTAATAAGGATGGGAAAGGAAGTAAATTTTATTAGTACTAAATAAAATTCATTCGTTTACAGTGACAGGGAACTGTGAAACTATTTTTTAAGTGTGAGACTTTTATACACAATTATTGATGTAACTTTCTGTGTTCAGGTCCAGGTTGTTCCTCTATTGGAGGAGGTGCCTTTGCAGAGTTGGGTCCATTTTATCCTAGAGGTGATGGTCGAAGCCTTCGAAAAAATTCAATGTCATGGAGTAGAGGTAAGTCACTTAGCATATTATGTTGAACTTTGTTTTCATTTGGCTGGCTCATGAAGTATGGACTAAAGTTCCCTTTGTTTAAAATTTTTAAATTGTGATACTAATGCATCCATCAAATTGTTCCTATTCTTTCTGTTCTGTAGCATCAAATCTCCTTTTTGTTGAGTCACCTGCTGGAGTAGGATGGTCATACTCGAACACAGGTTCAGATCATACTTGTGGAGATGCCTCCACTGGTAATGAGAATAGCTCGCATTCTTTTTCCTTTTAAATTGATCTAGTGTGTGCTAATTTCATAGGATTGACTGCAAGAATGAAAAAAGTATGTCATATAAATATTCAGATTATTTTGGCTTCCCAAAAATTTGTTCCACTATAACATGTTCCAAGCTCATTCTCTTATTTGTGGCAGCTAAGGATGTGCTTGTATTTATGTTGAAATGGTACGAGAAGTTTCCAGACTTCAAATCCAGAGAACTGTTTCTCATAGGAGAAAGCTACGCAGGTAACTAGAGCATTCGCGTCCCATTATTTTATCATATCAGAAAGTTACTTTATCAATTATTTTATATTATTTTACAAAACTTTCAACGTATCAACTTTTATTTTACAATAATATAATTATACAATAAAATATATTTCATTCTCACACACAGACACACGGCAGCACCTATTCCTGCTCTCACACACAGCGAACACCGATTCCATAGAAACAGAGCATGCTTGCACAAACACATTTTCAAACACACATACAAACAACCACAGCAAAACCCATAACCCCATCACCCCAAATCAAATTGCACCCACAACTCAGACGCACCAACAACCACAGTAAAATCCAAATCCCCTTTTCAAACCCCCAAACCCAAACCCAAATCAATTTTTTTTTTTCCAAATCCTAAAACCCAAAAAGAAAATTAGATCCCTAAACCCACAAACAGGCAAGCAATAAAACGGGGAACTTTCATAAATCAAAGAGCAACGGAAAAATAAAAAGAAAATAAGAGAAAAGAAAATAGAAAATAGAGAGGGAACCCAAGAGGGCCACTGGTGGTGGCTCGCGGTGGTCGTAATTTTTGGTTTAGAGAGAGAGCGCTACGGCTTAGAGCTTCGGCCACGGGGTTATGTCATTGTGGGAGGTCGAGAGAGTGAGGGTGCGAGAGAGATAGAAAGGGCACCGATCCACACAGAAAGGGACGAGAGAGGGGGAGGGATTGAATGAGAATCAGAACTGAAAAGAAGAAAAAGAAAAAAGAGAGAGAGAAGAGATAAGTGACCGGTGAGAGAGAGAAATGAGACAAAATATCAATCAGCTAAAGCAAACAGTAAAAAAAGGAATAAAATATTGTTACAATTCCGGATGCAGCGGTTATTTTGGGCCTTTTCGATAAATTAAACAAACATAAGAGTATTCACAGCAAGTGTGACAAATGTGTCAAATGTCAAATATTTGGTATATTTGTCACACTAAACATAAAAATAGAGTTTTATTAGATGTGCTAAATTCCAAAAATTATAACACACAGCTACAGTACTATTGTAAATTTGCAACGGTACGGAATCAGATGGTATAAGTTTTAATCCTTTTTTATTCTCTTTTCTCTCTCTTCTCTCTTCTCTCTCACCTCTGTTCTCTCTCACCGATTCCTTCTCTTCTCAGCCACCGATTCCCTTCGTTCTCTCTTTTCCCTTTAATTTAAGATCAGTTTGACGGTGGCCATTATCACTGGAGGCGCAAGCCATCGAGTTTGCCGAGCCAAGCCTTGCGAGTTTGCCGCTCATGGCGCACGAGCCATCATCATCGCCGACGTCCAAGACGAGAAGGGCCATCATCATCTTCATCGCTCTCTGATCTCTCCGATCTCTCTCTCTCTCTCTTTTGGTGGTTGGTTGTTTTGATTGTTGTTGGTTAGTTGATTTTGGTTAATGGTGGTAGGTTGATCGGGTTGTAGGTGTGAGATTTGTGTGTGTGTGTGTGTGTGTGTGTGTGTGGTAGCAGTGGCTGATATTGTCGGTGGTTGATATGTGGGGGTGGCCGGTGGTTGTGGGCTGTGGCGGTTAATCTGCTGGTGTGAGTTGTTGTTGTTGATGGTGATGATAGGGAGGAGGAAATATATTATTTCAATACGTAGTAAATATTATTTTAATGTATAGAATTGAATGATAAGACATCTGATAAATGAGATGTTGTAAAATGATATGGTAAAATAATAAAATAGGTTTTTAGTGTAGCAAAATGACATAAATTATGCCACACCTGCTGTGGATGCTCTAAGGCATATAGCATTCCTAACGTGAATCATCTTAAAGTTTCATTCTACAACCAGATTATTATTATTATTATTATTATTTAATTTTGGATACTCCTATAGAATTTTTTTTTCTTTCTATTAATTCGAAAATGAGAAAGGAGAGGAAAACAACAGGATTTACCACTTCAAGAGCTTTTGATTGTCTTTTATAAAACATGGAGCACATGGACAAATTTGTTGCTTTTTTCTTGAAGGGACTTAAAAGTTGTATTATATTTTCCTGAAAAATATAAGTTTTTTATTTTGTTTTTATTTTTTAATAATATAATTGAACTTATTGACAGCTCTGAATGTGAGTATTTCAATTAAGATCTTTCTGTTTCCCTATTTTTGTTTCTTTCCTCCTACTGCTTCATTAGTTTCTATAAGTTCCTTACATGGTTATATGTCGTTGTGTAGGGCATTACATACCACAATTGGCTATTGCTCTACTGGACTATAATGCACACTCAACGGGTTTCAAGTTCAATATCAAAGGGGTTGCTGTAAGAAAAATGAGCATTTTAATTGATATCTCTGAATTTCTTCATAATCAAAGCTCTTCACTTTGATTTTTATATATATATATATATATATATATATAAATTTTCAAAATATTTTCTTTGGAATCATGCAATTGTTGTACAATCCATCTAATCTGTTCACCTTTTTTCTCTGGTTAGATTGGAAATCAACTTCTAAGACTTGATCGGGATGTTCCAGCAACCTACGAATTCTTCTGGTCACATGGAATGATTTCTGATGAAGTTGGCCTTACCATCATGAACAAATGTGATTTTGATGATTATGTCTTCGCAAGTCCTCACAATCAGACGGACACTTGTAACAACGCCATAAATGAAGCAAACAACATTGTTGGCGCATATATAGACAATTACGATGTGATCCTTGATATTTGTTATCCTTCTATAGCCGAGCAAGAGCTGAGACTTCGGAAAGTGGTATCCTCCTTTCTTTCTTTCTTTTTTCTGTTATTATTATTATTGTTATCCGTCTTAAGTTTTTGTTCTAAGTTGCTTTTTATGTTGCCCCAATGACGGTCTTCCCGACCTCCGCTTTAGGTGATACAAAGCTTGCAACCCATGATTTCTAACGAGACCCACATTTATATACTTTTTATAAATGGTTGGGAAGTTGCATACATAATCCTAAAATCACAAATTAAAACTATGTTTAAATGTTTTAATTTCTTTTACTAATTTCTCATTTCTTGATATTATATTCATTTTAAGTCCGGTTTAGACATATGAGTAATTGGAAAGGGCGAAATAATTTCACCATGCTTTCAATGGAGGTTAGTTTGATGTCCAACAGTCAAATATTTGGCTAGTGCATACAAGTGTATATATTTCATTAAAGAAAACGATTTTAAAGAAATTGCAAATAAATTAAAAAAAGAAAAAATAAATAAAAAGGAAAATTGCACCCCCACTTTATTCACAGAATTTTTTTTTGAAACCATCTCATACTCTAAATTAAGATGCTACCATCTCGGAATATGCTTTTCGTACTGATAAGTATGCCTGCACTACAGCAAGCTCAAGTCCTTCCAACCTCTCTGCCTGTGTCCAATTCTCCGACGACCGGCGACACCTGGTTCAGCAGAAAAGCCTTGGCTAGTGATATTCCTTCGCTACATCGAGAGCTTCTTAAGGGTTATTCTCAGCCAGCTGCTCCGAATCCAGACACCTATATCCCAGCTTCAACAAGCTCTTCAACCAATCACAAAACGGCACCTGCACCATCGCCGGAGTTTCCTTTCCAACGCCGAAAGCTTCTTAAGGGTTATACTCGGGCATCTACTCCGAATCCAGCCACCTATATCCCAGCTTCAACCAATCACAAAGCTGCACCACCACCCTTGCCGGAATTTTCTTTGCTACGCCGAAAGCTTCTTAGGGATTATACTCCGCCATCTGCTCCGAGTCCAGACACATATATTCCAGCTTCAGCGAGCACTTTAGCCAATCACAAAACAACACCTGCACCATCTCGAAACTAAGTACAGCAAAGGCTAGCTAGCTGATATATAGTTAAGAATTTTGTTACCCTGGTTGAGTTGGTTAAACTAATATATTGTATGGATTATATAATAATATGAATTTGGGTTTGTCTTGGACTTTCAGTTGATGGGTGTATCATGTATGTGCTTTGAGACTGTGTGTGTTTGGTTAGCCGCTTCACCTTTCAAAGGCCAAGCAAATCTGTTTGTCTTGGCAGAAAATATAGGGAAATTAAATTGTAGGCCAGACAGCAGCGTTAGAGTAATAAATTGATTTATTATCTTCCGTAAAGCTCATTTCCCAATCTTTTCTCAGCAGACAAACAAGCCCCATGTTAACAAATCTAATAGAACAAGTACAGTTTATCATCTCTCTCTCAGAAAAATAGTTCAGTGCAATTTACGTGTGATTTGAGTTAGCTATATAGAGTTGGTTGTTTCAACAGGTTGAGACGTAGAAAACAATTTAGCATTTTTGGTTTTTTAGAAACAACAAACAGATCAGCTAAAATCTAAGCGATAGATTAAAAAGCTTGTCGAGATCGACAACAGTGCTAGAGGAAGCGCCTGCGGGGGATTCTTGACGATGGAGACTCGTCTGGAAGACTTTTCCGATGGGTTATTGTGAGTGCTCTACCTCGAAGTGCTTCAGTAACCTCTCTCCATTTTCATGTTAATATATGTGCATGTTCGGTGGATCTCTCAAGATACTCTCTCCAGAATTTGACACAGCCTTGAGAGGTGAAAACTGATGGATTTGTCCATAATTTGACCAGTTGAGAGAGGTGAAAGTTGATGGAAGGTAATGGAGGAGTGGCTGGCGCAGCCTGGCAAAACTTAGTGGAATGGTGGGCCCATTCATTTGTTTTGAATTTTCCTTGAATTTTGACAATGGAAAGCCTAAAAAGTAAAAAGCCCACACCACAAAAAAAAAAAAAAATATATATATATATATATATAATCTCAAAAATAAATAAATATATGAAATCGTGACATTTTACCTTTAATTTTTTATTTTTAGCAACACCTCTTTTTTATGAAAAGAGAAAAATTTTACCTCTAAGGCTCCGAACAATATCTATATTTAGTAAAATTCATTAATAGAGTAACTCATTTGGTGAAAATAAAATAAAATATTTTCTTGCATTATACCCAAACGGCACTGTTACTTGCCATGAGAAGTTGCCTTTTTCTCATATTAGAGAATAGAGAGTACAAAACACAAGAGGATAACACCAATAAATATATATATATATATATATATATCAAACATAATAATAAATAGGGAACAATATTTTTAAGAAAGAATAATTGAAGTAATGACTAGCTACTAAGAAAAGTAATCCATTTATAGTTTTTTTATATATATAAACATAATGTCTAGAACATCATGATTTATAAAGTCTAGGATTTAAAAAGACAAAATTAAAATGTTATGGTTTAGTTTGTTACAAGAAATAACCTTTGGGGTTTCTTTTGGAAATTTTCTCAAAATTTTTATTTTGACCTGTAACATTAATATTGATTTCACTACTATTTTGATTCCTAGTATTTATCCTTGTCAAAATGTTCTCTAATATTTTAAAGAGATTAAATTTTATATTGTAGTATAAAATATAAGTTTTATCACTTCAATTTAATATGTCATATCATCATAATATATATTAAAAAATAAACATCACTACACCCATTTAAAAAAAAAAAAAAAAATTCTAATACCCATTTAAAAATCCATCTTAAATGTGACATAAAAATATATTTTTACTTCCTTGGCCTTAATAAATTTTTTGAAAAATAAACTAAACTAATTAGACTGGAGTCTCGACTGAGATCAGGAAGAGGGAGACAACGCAGGAGAGGAGATGGGACCAAAGAGCTGACGATTAGTGGTGCTTCTGTTTCTGTGAACTAAAATCAAAGCTAACGTGGGACAGTGAAATGGGACTTCATTCTCATTCGAGATTCTAGTGTACAATTTGCACACCCTCTACAAAGTAAAAGAATTCCAAATAGATAGCAGAAAACTTGATTGTAGTGCAGGAAATTGTTCACAACTTCAGGAGGAAAAGTCAAGGGATAGGCCAGGCGAGAATAAAGCTATTTAGACATGCAAAAGGCCTATGATAAGGTTGAATGGAGTTTCATATTGACAGTTTTGAAGGGTTTCGGGTTTGGGGAGAAATTTATCACCCTAATGAGACAGTGTTGTGAGTTTCACATTGTTATTAAATGGTAGCCCATGTAGTAGAATAGACCCTTCAAGAAGTGACCCACTTTCACCCTACCTTTTTATTATTTGTGCAGAAGTATTGTCTAGATTGTTGCTAAGAGGAGCAGTTGGGCTCCTTGAAAGGCGTCAAAGTAACTAGAAGAAATGAAGTGGAGGTTATGGCTGATTGTGTAGAAAAATATTGCAGATGGTCTGGCCAAACAGTGAATCTTGCAAAATCTGGCATATTCACATCAAAGAATGTTTCTGGAGCTTCACTCCAAAGCTTATCAAGAAATTGGGGCTGCAGGACAATTAATTTGGATTCTAAATATCTGGGTAGTCCTCTTTTCCTTATAAAAAGATCGAAGATCTGAAGATTTCAATTTCCTGAAAGATAAGCTTCAAGCAAAGCTAAATGGGTGGAGTAAAAAGTGTATGTCATGTCTGCTTTTAGAGTCCCTCACAAAATCTGTGAGGAGCTTGATGCTAAAGTAAGAAAATTTTGGTGGAAGCCTCGAGAAAATAAATCAAGATTCCTTGCTTTAAAGGCTTGGGATCACATTTGCCAACCAAAACAATGTGGTGGTCTCGGTTTTGGGAGGTTCAAGGATTTGAATACAGCCCTTCTTTCAAAAATTGGATGGCAGTTTGTGTCTTGCCCAGATAAATTATATGTTAAACTTCTTAGAGCCAAGTATGGAAGAGTGGAGGATTGGTTGAGAGAAAGACATGTGAAGAATGCCTCATGGGTTTGGAGAGAGTTGTCGAGATGTTGTGAGCAAAGGATTATGTTTTATAGTGGGTCGAGGAGTAATTTTAGATGCGTGGAAGGACTCTTGGATCCCTTGGGCCGATGGCTTTAAACCAAAACCAAAAAATAACGAAACTACACAGGGAGATATGGTTGTTGCTGAACTAACTGATTGGAACTTGGGTAGATGGGATTTAGAGTAGATTAGAGATCTGTTTGATGAGGAATCAGTCGTTGCAATACAAAATATCCCGATACCTAGATCACCTTTGGAGGATAGGGTAGTTTGGGTTGGTGGATAAACTGGGGCATTCTCTGTGAAATCAGCATACTGACTGGACCAATCAGGAAGATTCCAACAAAATAGAGATGAAGTCTGGAAGAAATTATGGAAAGCTAAGATACATGAGGGGTGGAGAATACTGTTGTGGAGAATTGCTGTGGGGGCTTTGCCAGTTAGAGCAAGCCTTGCAGCCAGGCTTAACTTACTCAATTCAACATGTTGTTTATGTGGGGAGGATAAGACAGAAATTCATTTGTTCCAAACATGTCCAGTTGCTAGAATGGTATGGTTTGGTGCTATATGGGGATTAAAATGGGAAGATTTTAGAGCAGAGTCACCTGTTGATTTTGTTTCTCTTTTACTAGATCCTCCTGCTAAACTACTTGGCAATCAACTAAGTAAAGAAGAATTGTGAGAGTTGCAGTGGTTTGCAAAGTACTATGGAGATGTAGAAATGAGGTGATTTTCTGAAAAGGAAAACTAAGTGTTGAAATGATTCCCACTAAAATCCACTTGCTTTCTCAAAGCTTTATTAAAGTGAGAGACAAAGGAAAACTTAATAAGAGCATAAACAATAGAGTTGTCTAGTCTCCTCCCCCATATTGGATAAAGATCAATGTGGATGCATCATGGAGAGATGGGAAAGCCACTTATGCTCGGGTAGAGAGAAATTCAAAAAGGGAGTGTTTAGAGGCATGGGTGGGAAAGACAGTAGCATGTTCACCTTTAGTAGCAGAAGCTCTAGCATAAGAAGGGCAGTAGAAATTTATGTGCTGCATAAAATGCATAAGGTGATCATTGAAGGGGATGCCAAAGAAATCATTGAAGCGGTTACATGCAAAACCACAACTCTAAACTGGGAATATTCTCAGCTAATTCATGATATCAAAGCCTTGATAAAGAATATGGCGAGTTCAAAGTTTGGCTTTCTATGGGTGAATAGGCAGGGGAATATGGCTGCTCACATGCTTGCTAACTGGGGTGAATCTCAGTCTTTTTTTGGCTTCTTAAGTCCAAGGAATCTTCCTCATTGTGTTTCTAGTTTAGTGCTCACAGAGAGACCTTAAGTAATTCTGGGTGGTGTTTTTTTATCTTTTCCTTTTTTCCTTTTTGCTTTCTGCTTTGGGTAGATAGTTTGTGTAGTTGTTTACTGGTTGTAGTTCTGTTTCTAGTTTGTTTCAATGTTATTTTACGATTCAGCAAATAAATAAAAATCCCTCCATTATTTAAACCATGTGCCAAATGCCCAAAGTTCCACTTGTTCATTTACCTTCCTTAAAATAAGCTCTCTGAAAAACACACACACACACAAAGGCTCTAGGGATTACCAAATGATATTGAGAGATTTGTATGTAGCATTGCAATGATGTGTGTGCCACTACCATGTGCTCCTTTTCTAAGCCATACAAGTTTACAATGCACCAATATACTATGAGCTCTTCCCAAAAGGCACAATTAATTTCATTGTCAAGATCAGCATTTTGAGATGGATGAATACCAAGATTGTGAAATAATAATAATGCTAGAAAAATTAATGCAAAAAGATATCAACGATATTTAGAACTAAAAACTTAGACCATGTTTGGCAGCAATATCTTTCTCATACAAATAATTTTCATGTAGAACATAGAATTGTGGTTTAAATAAACTATGAATCATTTTCTACTGAATTACTAACAAGCAATCCACATAAGCACATATAAGCTTAGATTCCAATTGAACAGGACATTGTTTAGTAATTAAAAATTAATCCCCAATGACTGTTAGAGTATTGGTAGGCTAACAAAACTTCTAAAACTCTGGAATGAAGTAGGACACTACAAGAAATTTACACAAGACAAAAATACCTTAGACCAATAAAAGATGGATAAGACTGTAATTTTGATTAAATGGAGTAAAATGACTAAATACGGTAGTAAAGTAGAAACTTAGTTTTTCATTAAATCCAATGACTCGATATAGGAGAAATTATATAAAATTCCAACATTATTGATGATTATAGTACTAACAAGTATCACAATATAATAAAATATCTATTCCTAGCATTCATTTCAATTGGAAAGTAAGAAAACTTATCACTTAGAAATAATTGGACTTCATTTTTGTGAAAATTCACTGATTATATATATATATATATATATATTTTTTTTTTTTTAATTAGAAACTTTATTTCACAAAAGAGGAACCAAAACTCCCAATGTAGAGAGTGGGATGGAGGAGATGGGAGGCGTTCCTCCAAAATTACACTCACATGCCCAGCAAGTAGAAATAATTGGAGTTGGATCACTTACCAGTTCAGAGATATACTTCATTTAAACTAACTTCTCTGCTATTAGGACAGGCAGTGAAAAATTGGTACTACAAAACTGCAATGAACAGCAAAATGGAAATTTTGGGTAAAATGAGTAAATAATTTCCAAATGAAGTATATAATAACTAATAAGTAACTTTTTGATATTAAATAACTAATAAGTAACTTACTTTTAGAAAATAAAGTCAAAGCTACAGTTAAGGAATTATTACCAACAAAGAGGAAACGGAAATCTCCCAATAGTCTTGAACAAAACAACAACCAACCATACTGCAATGATAACGAAAATAATCAACACAAAATAAGCAAAAATGATTGACAGAAGCCCTGTTTGTTTCAGGGCAAGCATTTGCAATTGACAGGAGCCTGTACAAAAGATTAATAAATAAAAAGAATAATGTTACTACCAGGACTAATGAAATCAGTGGGTTGAGGAACAAATCAAACCAGTCCTACCAGGTCCAGTATGCTTCATCTTAATGTTCTTGTCAGCAAACTTCTATCCATAGACCGATCCTCACCTCTTCCATCACCAAATGTAATATTACCTCCCTGGATCATGAAGTTGAGAATAATCCTGTGGAATGTGCCACTTTTGTAATGGAGAGGTTTTCCAAGCTTTCCAACAACTTTGTCTCCTAAAATGATTAACAAGAAGAAAAAAGGCACTTATAAAATGAACTTTTAAGACCATTTGTTGTGATAAGGCAATAGTCAAGACTCGAGGTAATATTCAATCCAGAACCCGTAGCACTTTCCTCACAAATCTACAATTGCTTTTACAATTTGTTCAGGAAAGCAATGGGTTACAATATCTTTTATTTAAGCATCTGTTAGGTCCAAGAGGGTTATTTAAAGATCACAGTTATTGTTTAGGTGTTTGAGTGTTTAGAGATTAGAGAAATAGGATTGAAGAAGAAACTAGACTAGGGAGATAATGGGATAATGAGATCAAACAAGGAATTATTGAAGAAGTGTGTGTGTGTGTGTGTGTGTGTGTGTGAGAGAGAGAGAGATAGAGAGAGAGAGAGAGAGAGAGCCAAAATTGAGAGGGAATTGGGGAGAGAATTATAGAGAATTCTAGAGAGAAAGATCCAAGAAAATGCATCACTATTTACTAGTGAGATTAGAGTTACAAGTTGGGTATTTATACAGGGACTTGCTCCAATCCTGTTGGTTGTTCATTCAGCACATGTTCTTCAACCAATAGCAATGCTGAGGAATCATACATGAAGCAGAAATCAAGAAATAGGGTCCTTCATTGTTGCTAGTGCTTGGGATCAAATTAGGCAGCATTACCCTAAAGTAGAATGGTGGAAAGTTATTTGGTTTAAGCTAAATGTTAAGTGTGGGAGCTGTGATTCATGATAGTGCAGGTGACGTTTTTGCTGCGTTGTCTGAGAGAGTTTGTGATTCATCTTTGATTATAAGAATGTAAATTACTACTCTTTCGCACGCAATGCAAATCACGTCACAGGATTTAGCAGAGTGGTTGTGGAATGTAAAGACACGGGGCTGTTTAATGCACTTACAAATGTAGCAAGGTTCTTTTTTTGTTAAAAATAATGAAGTTTTGTCAATGTCACTGGGGACCATACAATCAATCACTCACATAACATAAATCTATCAAATCACTAACTGAAAATATGGAATGATTAAGCAAAACTAACATCCAATCCAATAAAGTTCTAAAGAAAAATAATTTTAAATCAGGCAAACTTCTCTCTGAATCCTCCAATGTAGCAAGCTATTTTGTTGAAGAGAAACTATTGCTAGATGATCTTAGGCAACACATGTTAAGCCTTGAATGTATTTCTTTCCAAATTGAGAGCTAGCAAAGTTTTCTCAGCAAAAGGAAGAGCCTCAAATGTTTCCTTCTTGCTCCCCCTTCCTTATTGAATTCAATCTCTTTACACAATGGTGTCTAACATTCATGTGCTTAAAAACTAGGACCCACTTCCTAAAAACCCAACACAACAAGTCAACAACTACCAAAAGAAAACTAGGAACCCAGTTTCCAGATTTCGACACTTTCTTGGCATGTTATAGATAATCAAGAAATAGCTTTTGACACCTTCAAAAACAAAATTAACACATAACTGAAAATCCCGAACACTATACAAGAAACAGCTTTATCCGAACACAAAAACTACGATAATTTTTCAATAAACGTTATGAAATACCCAGATCAGAAAATTATAAATATAAAAAATGTTATGGTATAGAAAATTACTTGCCATCAGCAATCGCGGTTTCTGATTTCCTCTTCAAGCTCTGTTGTGGTTGGAGTGGTTCTTGGTTGTATCCCCGAAGGACTAAACTATATGGCTGTAGTTTATGCCACGTTTTAGACACAACTTTCGAGGAAGTTTTCATTTCGAACTCCGGGCGCGCTTGTTAGTTGTTGCAAACGTAAATAGAAACACGTGCCTGACCACTTCCTGTTACAATATGATTTAATTTAACATTTTTTTAAGAAACGAGTGCATTTACGTCTCTTTGAATATTTGAATATTTTTTAAATTGTATACACACTAAGTTATTATATTGAGAATTTTATTAAGTGGACTCAAGATGCTGGCAAGAAATTTTGACTATAAAATCTTATTATTTAATTTTTTACATTAAAACTACACAATCCGGTCAGCAAATTTTGAATCTAAAATCTTATTATTTAATTTTTTACATTAAAACTACACAATCCCTTTGAAATGTAGCGTATTTCTATAGAACCCATGGATAAATTATGGTGACTTTTGGAATATATTAAACATAAAAGGTTTTATGTGCAATTTTGTATTTTGGTTAATTGATGATTTTTCTGTTTGGATTGAAAAGGGTTCTTATTTCGTTGAACAAACTCTTTTCCATAATGTAATTTCTTTTTCTAGTGTTTAATGAAGTTTCTAGTATTTCCATAAATAAAGAAAACAATGGGGTCTTTTAAGTAAAATTGTTAAGTGTAATATGGAAGGAATATAAGGTCTAAGTGGTAAAACAACATATAAGTTCTCCTATTCAGTTCTTGAACCACCTCGCTTTCTTTCCAGCAAGAATAGAACACCATGCCAATGAAGGTCAAATTTCATTTCAGTGGGTTGGGGAGCAACCGCATCAGAGGGTGTAAAATTTCTGTCTATTTTGCAAAAAAAATATACTTTTTTCTATTTTATATATCCACTTTTATAAAACACCCACATCAATTTATCTATTCTAAACATTTATTCAATAAAATATTTATTCTTTTACATTTTTTTTACTATTTCCTTCAATGATGCAAAAGAGAGAGTGAGGTGAAGGAAAGAGAAACAAATGGTAAAATATTAAATGCAAAGCTACAGTAACCATGCATATATGCACAGTTACTTTATCACTTTTGTATATATGTACAATTTTGCAAGCACTGATATAGGTGTTTTTTAGTTAAAATGTGTAAAATTAACCACTTTTTGTATTTTCTACAATTTTGCAACCTTTGATGAAGTTGCTCTAAAGGTAAGAAAATAGAACTCTATTTCTTTGGTAGTAGGCCTAGTGGTATTGTTTTTACTATGGCTGAATGGGAAATTTTGGTGAGTTTAAGATTCGGTTAACTGAATTTTTATCTGGGCTTTGGTTATGTTGAAAGTAACAATTTTGAGATTTAGGATTTTGATTTTGTACAGGTATGAATTTGGGGAATGAAGGGCTGACTTTTTTAGAGTATTTTGATGATTTTTCTGTTTTGATGTTTGTTGTTGGAATGGTTTTACCATGCCTTAATTTGGGGGGTTTTCCTAATTTGTTGTTATATGTGTTTGCCAAAAATTCTAGTGCCTGAATTGAAGGCTTTGAGGTTGGTGTTTGACATGTCTACTATTTGCATATTGAATTTCGTGTTCAAATAAGACTATTTCACCATACTTTGTGAATTTACAGGAAAACTATTTAAT
Source organism: Quercus lobata (assembly GCF_001633185.2). Taxonomy (NCBI): domain Eukaryota; kingdom Viridiplantae; phylum Streptophyta; class Magnoliopsida; order Fagales; family Fagaceae; genus Quercus; species Quercus lobata. The sequence goes on along the minus strand of NC_044910.1, from coordinate 1,743,660 downwards.
ATTGTCAACAGAAAAATTTTGTATGCATGTGATACTTAAAAATCTATCGTAAATTCTATAGATTGAATTGGGAAGCCTGAGATTATTAGAATGAAAGCTAAGACATGTAGCTTTATTTTGAATCAAGTTTCAATGCATGTGGTTTAATATTAAGATCATAATGATTTTTATATTATGATTGTAGGGTCAAGATTTGAGGCCCAAGCCCAAATGTGTATGAGCCTTGGTCCAATGAGCCTAATACAATGAATTTGTAAAGAATTGGTCAAAGAATTAGATCCTAGTGAATTGAACAACGGCTAGTATTGAACTAGAATAACAATCAAGCACAAATAATAGACATTGATATCAATGGACTTTCAGTCCGAGAATGACAGAATTACTGTATGTTAATCGCAATAGGATACTAAGAGAGTTTAGATTGCTATATTCTTCTCTTTTTCTTTTTCCCCCCCTCTCCATGGAGAGTTTTCTACCTTATATATCTTCTTTGGTGTCATCTTCACCCTCCACTTGTTGATCATCTGAACCCCCACTTGAGTACTTGTCCCATCAGCCACCTTTTCTAACTTTCTGTGAGTTGCGGTAGCCAAGGTAGCACTGTTTAAAGGTCTTCTCCACATAAATGCGGCTAGTAAAGTAGCTGTTGGGAATTTAATGCGGTGGTGTCAGCCTTCTCTTAGATATTTTTAAGTTCTCTTCCTTCTCTCATGCCCATGAAGCACATCTCTATCGTTGAACCCTCTTAGTGGGTCACTTTAGTTGCTGGGTCATATATCTCGAACCATATTCACTAAATCCGAGGAGTATGTACTCCTCGGACAACCATTCATTTGCTCTCCAATTATAGGACTTGATCTGAGAATGTCTCATAATTAATAGCTTCTCCTCGGACCCGTTTATCCCTTCAGATAAAGTCCAAGACCCAATATGCGATCTTGGGCCCTTACCCCTACAATGATCTTAAATCTGTAAGGACAGATTTGAGTTTTCTAAATTACGTGAGTTTTAATAAATTCTGTAGAAGTTATTTAGAGCTGGAATATTCAGAATACGTTTTAGACTTGTAAGATTACATCCTTGTAAAATTTCAAGTTATTGGGGTCAAATCATTTCATAAGAAGGCTGATCTGCAGAAAATCAGCTAAACGGTAACTTTAAAATATTGGAACTTAATTGAATTTATTCTTTAATTACGTTTATTGGATTGAGTTGTATTTTTGGATGAGCATTTACTGGCATGTATATGTTGGAATAATTGGTTTATGTTGGAAAAATTAGTTTTGCATCTCATACAAAACCCACAGTGAAAGCAACACAAAGATCTACTTCATTTATGTGAGATAACATGGAATTTCTAAGTTTTAGAGAATAGAAAGCGTACCTTGATGCAATAAAATTCAAAAACAAGACTTGAGAATACCTTTAATTTTCATCCTAATTCCACAAGATGCCCAAGATGAGTGGTCTCTCAATCAGTTCTTTTATCAGTTCTTTTATACGTTGATTTTTCTTTGGAAAAGTGTGTTCCAAAATTTTGTAGAAAAAAAACTGTTTTCTCTTCTTTTAATCATACGTATATTTTTAATTGCCTTGACAGCTACTTTATTTAATAACTCTTATTAAATAAATAACTGATTATCAAATTGGATTAGTGTTATTGGGCCAACCCAATTGGACTTAAGTGTGTGGCTTGGGATGGGACTAAAGGGACTAATAAGACTCTAGTTCCATAAGGCTTTAGACTTATCTATCAACTCCTGACAAGCCCAAAGTTACCATTAATTATATAACAAGTACCACTATGGAAATATAATTACACTCTAGACCTTATTAATAAATTATTTCTCAAGACTTTAATATGATATCATTTGATCCCTCCATGAAATATCCATAGTGAACAAAGTCATAATAAACTGTCACTTTGTAAACAACTATTTTATTCCTTGAATACCTAGTTTAATATATATATATATATATATATATATTGGAGAAACCCTAGTTTAATATTTTAGTTATTCATATTTATGAAATCTAATTTCAATAAATATAAACTTTAGTAACTCTTTAGTAAAGTAGTTATTCCTGAATAATCAGTTCTCATTAAACTTATCTTAAGGGGATATTTTGTGTCTCTTTAGAAAGAGATTATGAATTCTATCTTGAGAATATGTGTTCCTTCAACATTACGTGTAGTTACCTAACATACTGAGATTTTGACCATTAAACTAGATCTCACTCCTAATATATCAAAGTAACATTCATTTCATGATTGGTTCACTATCCTCTCAGGATTGAGAGTTTATGAAATTAGAAGTCATGAGATTAATTATTCAAGTACCAGTTGTTAATTGAACAATTAATCTCACAGCAGTCCAATTCAATATGTCTTACACACTTAAGACATATCAACACATCAATTAAAAATCTCCACTTCCATGATGTATGGTTGTACGTATTAAATTAAAAGTCTCCACTTCCATTTGCAATAAATGATGATATATTCTACAATTCAAACTCTTCATCAAATTAAATACGTACAACCATTTGCAATGAATATTTTGTTATTTACACTTCCTTCTTTATCATTTTATTTTATGAGCCTAACTACGATACTTAGTTTACTTAAAATTTTTAATGAACACCTTTTTAAGAAAGAAAAAAGAAAAAAATAACAAAATAACAAAAGACATATGTCATTAAAATTTCTATTAGATAAAATTATGAATCTAAAAGATTTAAACCTGTAATAAATTAGTGTTCTCTAGGTAACAAATAGAATACCATAGATCACTTTTTCTACTTTTTAAGTATGACTAACACATAAAATTCAAAATACACAAAGAAAATTTTTGGAACATTAAAATTTAGTGAGGCATTTTAGATATTGCACAATGAAATATTCTATAAAACATAAGATTTTGTTAGGATTTAATTAAGAGAGTAACAGTAGGGACTATATGCTTATGTACAAAATATAGAAGAGGAAATCATTCAACTTTAAAGTTGGAGGATGAAACTACTCCAAATATAAAGGGAAAATTATTGAATACTCCGGGAGTATCATAAATGCGTACTCCCCCTCTAGTATGAATTATAGGTCCCACCATAAATTGAATTAGTAGGACCTACAATTATATTAGTGGGGGGAGTACGCATTTACGGTACTCCGGGGGTACCCAATAATTACTCAACATAAAGGAGGGAAGTACCTTTTTCTATAATTTTTTTTGTTGGTAAAACTATTTGGTTTTTACTTTAAACAATGTGTTAAAAAATCCTAAGAAAACAGTCCGTAAAACTATGAATTTTGACTCAACAAATTGGCTAAAAAAAAAAAAGCCAGGAACACAATAAATTCAAACTCTTCATCAAATTAAATACCTACAACCATTTGCAGTGAATATTTTGTTATTTATACTTCCTTCTTTATCATTTTATTTTATGAGCCTAACTACGATGCTTAGTTTACTTAAAATTTTTAATGAACACCTTTTTAAGAAAGAAAAAAGAAAAAAGAAATAACAAAATAACAAAAGACATATGTCATTAAAGTTTCTATTAGATAAAATTATGAATCTAGAAGATTTAAACATGTGATAAATTAGTGTTCTCTAGGTAACAAATAGAATACCATAGATTACCTTTTTTACTTTTTAAGTATGACTAACACATAAAACTCAAAATACACAAAGAAAGTTTTTGGGACATTAAAATTTAGTGAGGCATTTTAGATATTGCACAATGAAATATTCTAAAAATCATAAGATTTTGTTAGGATTTAACTAAGAGAGTAACAGCAGGGACTATATGCTTATGTACAAAATATAAATGAGGAAATCATTCAACTTTAAAGTTGGAGGATGAAACTACTCCAAATATAAAGGGAAAGTTATTGAATACTCTGAGAGTGTCATAAATGCGTACTCCTTCTCTCATATGAATTGTGGGTCCCACCATAAATTGAATTAGTGTAACCCACAGTTATATTAGTGGGGAAAATACGCATTTATAGTACTCCGGGAGTACCCAATAATTACCCAACATAAAAGGGGAAAGTACTTTTTTCTATAATTTTTTTGGTTGATAAAACTATTTGGTTTTTACTTTAAACAATGTGTTGAAAAATCCTAAGAAAACTGTCCGTAAAACTATGAATTTTGACTCAACAAATTGGCTAAAAAAAAAAAGTCAAGAGCACAATAAATTCAAACTCTTCATCAAATTAAATACCTACAACCATTTGCAATGAATATTTTGTTATTTATACTTCCTTCTTTATCATTTTATTTTATGAGCCTAACTACGATGCTTAGTTTACTTAAAATTTTTAATGAACACCTTTTTAAGAAAGGGGAAAAAAAAAAAAACAAAATAACAATAGACATATGTTATTAAAGTTTCTATTAAATAAAATTATGAATCTAGAAGATTTAAACCTGTAATAAATTAGTGTTCTTTAGGTAACAAATAAAACACCATAGATCACCTTTTTTACTTTTTAAGTTTGACTAACACATAAAACTCAAAATACACAAAGAAAATTTTTGGGACATTAAAATTTAGTGAGGCATTTTAGATATTGCACAATGAAATATTCTAAAAATCATAAGATTTTGTTAGGATTTAACTAAGAGAGTAACAGCAGGGACTATATGCTTATGTACAAAATATAAAGGAGGAAATCATTCAACTTTAAAGTTGGAGAATGAAACTACTCCAAATATAAAGGGAAAATTATTGAATACCCCGAGAATATCATAAATACGTATTTTCCCTCTTATATGAATTATGGGTCCCACCATAAATTGAATTAGTGGGACCCACAATTATATTAGTGGAGAGAGGATTACGCATTTATGGTATTCTGGAAGTACCCAATAATTACCCAACATAAAGGGGGAAAGTACTTTTTCTATAATTTTTTTTGTTGGTAAAACTATTTGGTTTTTACTTTAAACAATGTGTTAAAAAATCCTAAGAAAATTGTCCGTAAAACTATGAATTCTGACTCAACAAATTGGCTAAAAAAAAAAAGTCAGGAACACAATAAATTCAAACTCTTCATCAAATTAAATATGTACAACCATTTGCAATGAATATTTTGTTATTTATACTTCCTTCTTTATCATTTTATTTTATGAGCCTAACTACGATGCTTAGTTTACTTAAAATTTTTAATGAACACCTTTTTAAGAAAGAAAAAAAGAAAAAAAGAAAAAAAAAAAAAAACAAAATAACAAAAGACATATGTCATTAAAGTTTCTATTAGATAAAATTATGAATCTTGAAGATTTAAACCTGTAATAAATTAGTGTTCTCTAGGTAACAAATAGAAAACCATAGATCACCTTTTTTACTTTTTAAGTATGACTAACACAAAAAACTTAAAATACACAAAGAAAATTTTTGGGACATTAAAATTTAGTGAGGCATTTTATATATTGCATAATGAAATATTCTAAAAATCATAACATTTTGTTAAGATTTAACTAAGAGAGTAACAGCAAGGACTATATGCTTATGTACAAAATATAAAGGAGGAAATCATTCAACTTTAAAGTTGGAGGATGAAACTACTCCATATATAAAGGGAAAATTATTGAATACTCTGGGAGTATCATAAGTGCGTACTCCCACTCTCATATGAATTATGAGTCCCACCATAAATTAAATTAGTGGAGGGAGTACGTATTTATGGTACTTCGGGAGTACCGAATAATTATCCAACATAAAGGGGAAAGTACTTTTTTCTATAATTTTTTTTTGTTGGTAAAACTATTTGGTTTTTACTTTAAACAATGTGTTAAAAAATCCTAAGAAAATTATCCATAAAACTATGAATTTTGACTCAACAAATTGGCTTAAAAAAAGTCAGGAACATAATAAATGTCATGATATTTTCTCAATACCTTTATTTTAGCTATGGTGGGCCCTGGTATGATATTTTATAATTTTATTTTAGAGTAATGCTACATCCACAATATTTTCACAACAAATTTTAGATAGTAAATTGTTATTGACTTTAAATTGGGACAACCACTTCAAACTATGCATTAAAAGAAAACCAACATAATAAAATTGTGCGTGAAACAATGAATTTTTGCTTACCAAATTTGACTAAACCAAAAAAGAAGTCTATGAACATAACAAAATGTCATAATATTTTCGCAATACCTTTATTTTCAGCCGTGATAAATTTAGGTTTGATACATTATTTATTTTATAGAAATGCTATCTTCAAAATATTTTCATTTCAAATTTTAAATGGCAAGTTATTACTGAATTTAAAATGGACCTACGATTAATATCACTTTTTTATCCATCAAAGTAGCTTACTACTTATGATTTATTGTGAAATTAATGTGAAAATGTTGTGGACTTTGCCGTTTTTTATTTGATCTATAAGAAATTGAGATCTCAACAATTGTGAAAATATTGTAATAACAACAAGTGTTACAACATTTTCATGAAAATAATTTAGTTGTGGTTGGTCACAGTATCATATTTTATTATTTTATTTTGAATTATAAGAAATTGATACCTCCATAATTGTGAAAATATTATGAAATTCGTTGAATCAGTATAACAATACCTTTATTTTTAGTTGTGGTTAGTTCCAGTATAATATTTTATTTTGACTTATAAAGAATTAACATCTCAACAATTGTGAAAATATTGTGACAATTTATTGTGTTAACTAACTGCTATATATAAAAAAAATTATTAAAAAAAAAAGAGTTGAATGGGCGATATTACCAAAAAAAAAAGGCCAATGAACAGTGCAAATAGAACCAACCAAAAAAAAAAAATGTAGCTAGCCCTGTAGCTTTACACATTCACATTTTTATTACGAAATTGTTGTGAAAATTGTTGTGGATGTAGCACTTCTTTTTTCACAATACCTTTATTTTTAGTTGTGATTGGTTCTTGTATGATATTTTATTTTGACCTATAAGGAATTATCATCTCAAAAATTATGAAAATATTGTGAAAATTTATTCTGTTAACTAAGAGCTATATATATATATATATATATATAAAAGAAAAAAAAAAAGGAGTGGACAGGACGATATTACCCAAAGGAAAAAAAAAAAAAAAAAGCAACAAAAAAAAAGCAATGAAACAGTGCAAAGGACTAAATAAACCAAGTTACTGTAGTTTTAATGTAGCTATAGCGCATTGGCACTTTTTATATATACTAGTAAGGGTTGCACGTGCTGCCCCTTGAGTGAAAATATTTTAGATAGAATTTTTTTATGAAGCAGTATCAAATCATGTATTTAAATTTAGAATAGTTATTTAATATATGACTATCTATTTAGTATAATAATTTCTTAGAACCTATTTACTAAAGACAGTATCTACTAAAAAAAAAAAAAACTACTAAGAATGATAACAAATGTCGTTATCTTCCAACAATAAACAACTAAGTTTTGATAAAATATTGTCACAATATTTAAATTTTCGCAATAAATGATGATATATGCTACAATTCAAACTCTTCATCAAATTAAATACCTACAACCATTTGCAATGAATATTTTGTTATTTATACTTTCTTCTTTATCATTTTATTTTATGAGCCTAACTATGATGTTTAGTTTAATTAAAAATTTTAATGAACACCTTTTTAAGAAAGAAAAAAGAAATATCAAAGAAAAAAATAACAAAAGACATATGTCATTAAAGTTTTTATTAGATAAAAGGCAAAAATGCATAACTGGCCGTCTAACTTTCACATTTTTCAATTTTAGTCCTCTAACTTTTAGTTTTGTCAATTCAGTCTTCTAACTTTCAATTTTTGTAAGTGCAGGACTCCGTTACAACCCAATTAGTGGTTGTCATTAATGTCACTGAAACAATGCCGTTTTGCATTTTTTTATTAATTTGGAATTAAAAGAAAATAAGAAAAATTGAAAGAAAAAAAATTAATGGGAACGACCCAAATCGCCATCGAAGATCTCCAAACCACAATCCAAAATCTCTCCCCTGAAGCTCTCCTAATGCTCCTTAACTCCCTCTATGACGTCGTGTCCTCCAACCCAAAACCCTCCGCCTGCAAGGACTCCCTCCGCTTCCTCGCCTTCACCTGTGCTGCCCACCCCCACTCCTCCTCCCACCTCACCAAAATCATTGGCCACGTCATCAAGCGCCTCAAGGACTCTGACTTCGCCGTCTGCGATGCCCATCGCAACGCCATTGGCTCGCTCTCCAACCTCTACCTCAAGCCCCCCGTTGGTAGTGTTAATGGTAATAACGAAAGCATGGTGGGGTTGTTTGTAAGGCCGCTATTCAAGGCGATGGGGGAGCAAAACAAGGTGGTGCAGTTCGGTGCAGCAATGTGTATGGCGAAGATGGTGGAGTGTGTTGCCAAGCCGCCTGTCTCCACATTCCAGAAGCTTTGCCCTAGGATCTGTAGGTTTCATAATCATCCTAACTTCCTCAACAAAGCTTCGTTCTTGCCCGTCGTTGCCAGCTTGTCTCAGGTTTTGTGTTGATTTCATTGCTTTGCTATGTGCATTGTGTTCAATGCTGTAATTTTGAACTGAAATGTGTTATTTTGAGTATTGGGTTCGATTCAATTAGAATGTGGTTATTGATTCCTCGGTCAGGCATCGTTGTTCCCCTTAATGTTTTCTCTCTTTTTTTTTTTTCCAGATTTTTCTTATTTTCTTTTAATTCCGAATTTAAAAAAAAAATGCAAAACGACATCGTTTTAGTGACATTAACAGCAGCCACTAACTGAGTTGTAACGAAATCTTGCATTGAAAAAAATTAAAAATTAGAGGATTGAATTGACAAAACTGAAAGTTAGAGGACTGAAATGAAAAAAAGGTAAAAGTTAGAGGATCAGTTTTGCATTTTTGCCAAGATAGAATTATGAATCTAGAAGATTTAAACCTCTCTAGGTAACAAATAGAATACCATAGATCACACTTTTTACTTTTTAAGTATAACTAACACATAAAACTCAAAGTACACAAAGAAAATTTTTGGGACATTAAAATTTAGTGAGGCATTTTAGATATTGCATAATGAAATATTCTAAGAATCATAAGATTATGTTAGGATTTAACTAAGAGAGTAACAACATGAACTATATGCTTGTGTACAAAATATAAAGAAGGAAATTATTCAACTTTTAAGTTGGGGGATCAAACTACTCCAAACATGAAGGGAAAATTATTGAATACTCTGAGAGTATCATAAATGCGTACTCCTCCCTCTCACATGAATTGGGGATCCCACCATAAATTGAATTAGTGAGACCCACAATTATGTGAGAGGGAGAAATACGCATTTATGGTACTCCGAGAGTACCTAATAATTACCCAACATAAAGGGGGAAAGTACTTTTTTCCACAATTTTTTTGGGTAAAACTATTTGATTTTTACTTTAAACAATGTGTTAAAAAATCCCAAGAAAACTGTCCGTAAAACTATGAATTTTGACTCAACAAATTAGCTAAAAAAAAAAAGTCAGGAACACAATAAATGTCACGATATTTTCTCAATACCTTTGTTTTGGTTATGGTGGGCCCTGGTATGATATTTTATAATTTTATTTTTGAGTAATGCTACATCTACAACATTTTCACAACAAATCTTAAACGGTAAATTGTTATTGATTTTTAATTGGAATAACCACTTTAAACCATGCATTAAAATAAATAAAAAAACCAACAAAAGAAAATTGTGCGTAAAACGGTGAATTTTTTCTCACCAAATTTTACTAAACAAAAAAAGAAGTCTAGAAACATAACAAAATGTTAAAACATTTTCACAATACCTTTATAAAAGCTCGAATTTATGTGAAAACACAAGAGTTGTTTAGACCCTCAAATTAAAATTATGGTTCGGGTGATTTTACTCTAACTTAAACTAAGTGCGGAATAGAGTAAATGTGAGCAAATAAAACAATAAACTACTCTAACCATTTTCATCATTTAACAATAGTAAAATGAAAGCTAAACAAGTAGGGAAGAAGAATGCAAACACAGATAACATTGAGACGTGTTATTGAAGAGGAAACCAAAGAACTCGGCGAAAAACCTCTCTATCGCCCTCCAAGCGGTAATTCGATCCACTAGATAATGAGTTGGAGTATACGAATAACAAAAGACCCTCCAAGCCTAGTCTACCCCATGTACTTGACCCCTTCAAGCTCCTAGTACAAACTGACTTGACGAAGCCTTGTCTTCTCTAACTCTCCGGATTACGCAATTCAGCCCGATTGCATCCACCAAACAAATGGCATCTTCCAATGCTTCCCAATAGCATTGAAACCTCACTTTACACTCAAGATAGGTGTGGTAAATGTTTGGGCTATCAACCTCTCATGGATTTGGATATGGAGAGGTAGGAGTTGAGAAAAACCACAATGGATTGTGTAGAGAATTGTGGGTATGACAATCTCTAACTCTCAAGGGTTATGGCTAAGTTTTTTCTCTCTGAAAAGCACTACATTCAATATGTGGGTAATGTGGGTATATATAGTGTGAGTAGAGACCTGGTGTATCAAATACGACAAAATGGCAAAACAGAATATTTCGTGGGTATCTCGCGGGAAGGCTTTACTCGCGAAATACTTGCGAAAACCAATTGTCACCATCTGTCATGACTCTTCGCATTCTAGTCATGTGCTGAGCACATGGCTTCACTTCGTGGGAAGTCTTCTTGCGAGCTACCTGCAAAAACTTCTTTAATCTTCAATGATATCTTGAGTGTTCACACTCTCTCTCATACACAACTCTTACAATGAAATCCCACAATAAATACAGGGTACATAAGATTGATCAAAATTACAATCAAATTTAGCATAGAATTAAAGCCAATACAAAATAGTTGTAAATCACAACTTTACACTTTATTTTCAGCCGTGGTAAGTTTTGGTTTGATATATTATTATTTATTTTATAGAAATGCTATCTCCATAATATTTTTATAACAAATTCTAAATGGCAAGCTATTACTGATTTTAAAATGGACATACGACTAATATCACTTTTTTATCCATCAATAGTAGCTTACTACCTATAATTTGTTGTGAAATTGATGTAAAAATGTTGTGGACTTAGTAATTTTTTATTTGATCTATAAGCAACTGAGATCTCAAAAATTGTGAATTTATTGTGATAATAAGTGTTACAACATTTTCATAAAACATTTATTTTTAGTTGTAGATGATCACAGTCTCATATTTTTTTATTTTATTTCGACCTATAAAAAATTGACACCTCAATAATTGTGTGATGGGAATGACGAGGTTACATCCCCTAGACGAAGCTAACACTCATGACGAAGTCGTCTTGAGTGACGAAGAAACCAGTCATCACGGGCGAAGATAGGGAAGTCATTCAATGTAGTCAATCAATGACCTGAGCAGTTATAAAATCAGCCAGGTAAACCGTTGGGAACCTATTAAAAGCCCCATTATTGGGCAAGAGACGTTACTAGGAAAGGCATTAACAATCACAACGGCTAGCACCCAAAGCCACATATATAAGGCTTTCACATTGTCAACAGAAGGTACATACATTCACACTTTGAGAAAGCACTCTTGATTATCTTGTTCTTCCATTTTCATTTCACTAGGTGCTTTTCTATTCTAACTTTGGCATCGGAGGCGTTGTGGCAGGCACCACACCGGTGACCTTCATAGAGGATGCATTTGCGCTGACAAAGAGTTCCATCTACCCACTTTGACTGACGAATTCATGCTTCATCATTGTGTATTGTAAAATTTGTTGTGTTAGTATAACAATATATATGCCAACTCATATAAATATTAAAAAAAAAGATCACAAATTGATGGCTGGAAAAAAAAAGAAAAAAAGAAAAAAGAAAGGGCTAATGAAGTGATAAACAACACATGTACATACTGAATAAATCAAAAAGTATAGTAGCTACTACAATAGCTTTACACATTCACACAACAAGTATTACAACATTTTCACAAAATATTTATTTTCAGTTGTGGTTGGTCACAGTATCATATTTTATTATTTTATTTCGACTTATAAGAAATTGACACCTCAATAATTGTGAAAATATTGTGAAATTTGTTGTATCAGTATAACAATATCTTTGTTTTTAGTTGTCGTTAGTTTTAGTATGATATTTTATTTTGACTTATAATTAACATTTCATGAAAATTATAATTTATTGTGTTAACTATTTATATATATAAAGAGTTAACCGAGCGAATTACCCAAAAAAAAAAAAAAAGGCCAGTGAACAGTGCAAAAAAACAAACCAAAAAAAAAAAAAAAAAGTAGTTACTACTATAGTTTTACGCATTTACACTTTTGTTATGAAAGTGTTGTGAAAAATGTTGTGGATGTAGCACTTCTTTTTTCACAATACCTTTATTTTTTGTTGTGGTTGGTTCTAACGTGATATTTTATTTTGACCTATAACGAATTAACATCTCAACAATTGTGAAAATATTGTGACAATCTATTGTGTTAACTAATAGCTCTATATATATATATATATATATATATATATATAAAGGAGTAGATAGGACGATATTATCAGGAAGAAAAGGAAAAAAAAAAAAAGCAAAATAGTGCAAAGTATTAAATAAACCAAATGGTTGTAGTGTTTACTGTAGCTTTAGCGCATTGACGCTTTTATATATAGACTAATAAGGGTTGCACGTGCAAGGCTTGCTGCCCTCTGAGTGAAAAATTCTAATCAAGGTTACTTAATTCCATTCCTTTATTTTAAAACATCCAATCAAGGTTACTTAATTCCATTTCATTCCATTCCATTCTTTTCCCTTACTTAAATACATTCCATTCCATTCCATTCCATTCATTTCCATTCTCTTATGACCATCTCATTCCATTACATTCCATTCCCTTATGAACTCCTAAGCGGAGCCTAAGTTTTGATAAAACAATATCACAATATTTAAATTTTCGTAATAAATGATGACCTATGCTACAATTGAAACTCTTTATCAAATTAAATACCTACAACCATTTGTAATGAATATTTTGTTATTCATATTTCCTTTTTTAACATTTTATTTTATGAGCCTAACTACGACGATTAGCTTACTTAATTTTTAATGAGCACCTTTTTAAGAAAGAAAAGAAAAAAAAATAACAAAAGACATATGTCATTAAAGTTTTTATTAGATAAAATTATAAATCTAAAAGATTTAAACCTCTAATAAATTAGTGTTCTCTAGGTAACAAATAGAATACCATGGATCACCATTTTTACTTTTTAAATATGGCAAACACATAAAACTCAAATACATAAAGAAAATTTTTGGGACATTAAAATTTAGTGAGGCATTTTAGATATTGCACAATGAAATATTCTAGGAATCATAAGATTTTGTTAGGATTTAACTAAAAGAGTAACAACGGGGATTATAAGCTTGTTTGCAAAATATAAAGGAGGAAATTATTCAACTTTAAAATTGGGGAAGAAACTATTCCAAACATAAAGGGGGAAAATACTTTTTTCTATAATTTTGTTTGTTGGTAAAACTATGTGTTTTTTTACTTTAAACAATGTGTTAAAATAACCCAAGAAAACTGTATGTAAAATTATGAATTTTAACTCAACAAAATGGCTAAAAAAAAAGTCAGGAACACAATAAATGTCATGATATTTTCTCAATACCTTTATTTTAGCTATGGTGGGCCCTGGTATGATATTTTATAATTTTATTTTAAAGTAATGTTATATATACAACATTTTCACAACAAATCATAAATCATAAATGGTAAATTGTTATTGATTTTTAATTGGGACAACCACTTTAAACTATGCATTAAAAAAAAAAACCAACAGAAGAAAATTGTGCGTGAAATAGTGAATTTTTGCTCGCCAAACTGACTAAACAAAAAAAAGAAGTTTAGGAATACAACAAAATGTCACAATATTTTCACAATACCTTTAATTTCAGCCATGGTAAGTTTCGATTTGATATATTATTATTTATTTTATAGAAATGTTATCTCCAAAATATTTCCATAACAAATTCTAAATGACAAGTTGTTATTGATTTTAAAATGGACCCACGACTGATATTACTTTTTTACCCATCAATATTAGCTTACCACTTATGATTTGTTGTGAAATTAATGTGACAATGTTGTGAACTTAGCAAATTTTTATTTGATTGATAAGAAATTGAGATCTTAACAATTGTGAAAATATTGTGATAACAACAAGTGTTACAATATTTTCACAAAACATTTATTTTTAGTTGTAGTTGATCATAATATCATATTTTATTATTTTATTTCAACCTATAAAAAATTGGCACCACAATAATTGTGTATTGTTGTGAAATTTGTTGTGTCAGTATAACAATACATTTATTTTTAAATGTGGTTAGTTTCAGCTCGTATAAATATTTTTTTTTTTAAAAAGGGCACAACCCGATGACTAGAAAAAAAAAAAAAGAAAAGAAGAAGAAGAAGAAGAGAAAGGGCTAATGAAGTGATGTACAGTATCTATTGAATAAATCAAAAAGTACTGTAGCTACAATAGTAGCTTTTACATATTCACACAACAAGTGTTACAACATTTTCACAAAATATTTATTTTCAGTTGTGGTTGGTCATAGTCTCATATTTTATTTCGACTTATACGAAATTGACACCTCAATAATTGTGAAAATATTGTGAATTTTGTTGTGTCAGTATAACAATACCTTTATTTTTAATTGTGGCTAGTTCCAGTATGATATTTTATTTTTACTTATAAGGAATTAACATCTCAACAATTGTGAAAATATTGTGACAATTTATTGTGTTAACTAACAGCTCTATACATATATCCAAACAAAAAGGCCATTGAACAGTGCAAATTGAACCCAAAAAAAAAAAAAAAAAAATTGTAGCTACTACTATAGCTTTACGCATTCACACTTTTATTATGAAAGTATTGTGAGAAATATTGTGGATGTAACACTTTTTTTTTACAATACCTTTATTTTTAGTTGTGGTTGGTTTGTCACAATATCTTCACAATTATTAAGGTGTTAATTTCTTATAAGTCAAAATAAAATATCATTCCAGTGTTAATTTCTTATAGGTCAAAATAAAATATCATTCTAGAAGTTCTAGCATGATATTTTATTTTGACCTATAAAAAATTAACACTTCAATAATTGTGAAAATATTATGACAACTTATTGTGTTAACTTATATATATATATATATATATATATATATATAAATTAGACCGGACGACATTATCCGAAGGAAAAAAAGAAAAGAAAAAAAGACGCAGCAAAACCATGCTTAAGGCTGCGTTTGGTTCGATGTAAATCGAATTCCAAGTGTAAAATGAATGCAGGAGAAAATAAATTCTCGTAAGGAAAATGAAATCCAGGTGTTTGGTTCTGCAATTGAAAATAGTCCGGAAAACGATTTTCGGTGTTTGGTAACATTTTGAAAATGCTATTTTCCTACAAATGCTTCACATTTTCTTAGCCATTTTCTCAACTTCCAAACAAATTTTACAACAGAAAATTTCAAAATATACACTTAACACAACCAAAAATCAAAATTAAATCATTTATTCACAATTTATACATAATATACTGGTGAGAGGAGGAAGAAAGAGTGAGAGATAGATCGGGAAAGGGAGAGATCGATACCAATGGAGGACGGAGGCGGCCAGATCAGGAAAGAGAGAGATCAATATAAATGGAGGACAGCGGTAGCTAGATCGGGTGGGTGTGGATCAAGCAAGGTGGGTGTGGGTTTGCTGAAATAGGGATTGGGTTATGTGGGTAGATGGGTAGCTTGGATGCGAATCGGAGCTCATGGAGGAGGGTAGCTTGGATGATGGCGAGGGTGGTGATGGCGATGGTGGATCGGAGACATGCAATGGTGGAGCATGGCGGTGAGGTTGAAGTGGGTGCAATCTCGACGGTATTGGGGTGCTACGAGCCGATGCTGAGGTGCGATCTTAATGGTGCTTCAGGCGGCGCAATCTCGCCGGTGTTGGGGTGCGACTAGACCGATACGATCGGCGCGGTGCGATCTGGTGAGACCGATGTGATCTGGTGCGATCGACGCGATCTCTCCTTGCCGTTTTTCTCTCTCTCTCTTCTATTTTCTTGGGGTGGAAATCATTTGAAGGTAAAATAAAATCTGAAATGGTTTTATGCCCCAGGCAATATATTGTATAGTCAACGCAAATAATGAATTCCGTATGACTCAATTTTCTATAGCTACCAAACACAAAAGTTGGTGTAAAATGATTTCCTAAAATCATTTGAAAGCAAAACAAATGCAGCCTAAGGATTGAATAAACCAAATTACTGTAAAAAAAAATACTGTTGCTTTAGCGCATTGGCACTTTTTATATACAGAGAAGAGATATAGAAATGAAAGGAAGGTTGCGCAGCTTTATTAATACTTTTTGACAAAAGGTTGTTGGCCTTTTAATAAATGCTTTTAGAATTTAGAAAAGTCGGTTGAAAATAAAGTATACTCCAAATTTGTACACGTACATAGTACAAACTTTTCACAATCCTAAATTTGGGAAAGATTCCTGAAAACGGAATTCGACCAACTCCCAACAAAGTTCCAAGCTACTTTAAGAGTGCAGTGGTGCCCCAACAAAGTTCCAAGCTACTTTGTGTCCTTTTCAAAATCATTTGTTCGAAAATCACCGATTGGATGTGTTGTTTGAGTGGACCCTATATGCGTTTGGGTCCAATAGAATTGTCAATAGACTAGACTTAAACTATAAATGTCTATATCCATACCTGTTAACTTTGTGAATGGGCTGGGGTCAGATGAAAGGAGTTAATAATGTACTAGAAACAGTTTTGATTTGGTCGGAATATTTTGATACTGATTAATAACTAAATATTATTTCAAAATTACTCTTACTGATAAATATAAATATTTACTTATATATATATATGTATATGTTAATTAGTCAAAATTCATGTAATTTGTTAAAATTAGTTAAAATTATAAATCTATATCACATCTTATATGTTACAATCTCTTATTCAATAGTGTAAAATATAAGTTTTACATTTCATCTTTATTAAATTCAGACCCATAATAATAATGGTAGTCATATTGAGAAGTGCTATCGTCATACACTTTCACAATAAACCCTAATTGATATGTTGTTATTAGCTGTTAGCAGTTGGTAAAAATAAATTACAGTAATGGGTTTAAATTAAAACTAATAACAATTTACCACTTAAAATTTATTGTGAAAATATTATAAAAATGTTGTGAATATAACAATTTAATCTAAAATTAGATTATGTGTGTCTAGTACAGCTCCTTTGCTCTACTTCGACCAAATCAATTAATTTCAAGATTGTTTTAACGGCAGATATTCAAAGAAAAAAAAAACTATTTAAATAATTACCAAAAATAGGATCAATAAATTGCTGAACACAATTAATTGGGGTTTCCTCTATCCGAAAGACATCTGTATCAATAACTCTAGCATACTTGGCTAAGAAAAAAATCCTAGTGTACCTAAAACAGCCAACAGAATTTTGTAGGTGGCCCACGCATGGCGTATAGCCTGCTTAAAAATAAAGTATCGTTCGACATCGGATAAAAAAAAAAAGTCGGTCCTTCAAATTGATGTAAAACAACTTGGAAAAAAACAAATCTGAGTGTGTAAAACAGGAGAAATTATTGGAACCTCAATGTGGTCCTCCCAGCTCCTCTCACCAGATAAGAAAGTGCCACTTAGTTTAACTTGCTCAGCTCTACATCACTACTGATTTGAATAGAGAGCTTTGAAAACCTGCTAAAAAATAAAGTAGGTCCTTCAAGTTGGCCGTGAAGTACTTGCTGGTATTTGGTAAATTAATGTAACTGTAATTAATTAATTAAGAGATGGATAGAAATCTTTTTTCTTTAACTTTACTAAGAGTTGTATTTATTCCATCTCATTGTGAAATGACGTCCATCCAAAAAATTATTGATAATGTTAATTTATTTAGAAAATCAACCTAGTTGTTCTAAAATCTTTTCTATCTTTCTTGGTCATCTCTTTGACCGAACGTGCATGGTTTAACATATTTTGTCATTTTATTATTTTAGTATTTTACTCTCTTTGGTGCCACAAATGGGGTGGACTAGTTACTACTTACTAGTTAGGTACCTATAATATGATACATCCCACCAAATCCTCAAGTCCAACCATTTTCAAATAGATTAACACAGAAAATTGGTACACGATAAGATTTATTGTAAACTTTATCATGTAAAAATCATGTGAGGTAAAATGATAGTATAAAAATAGTGTACAAAATTTCAAATATCATTTATAACTAAAATCTTTCAAATTTTATTAATGACGCAAATGATGACTACGAATATTTCTAAACCACAGAGATAGTGGCATCTTTTCCGAATAAGATAAAAATCAACATAATATAAAAGAGCACATAATAAATACTCCATCTCTTTCCTGGCCTGGAAACAAAGGAAGACCCAAGCATTTCTAATTATCACCTTGGTAAAACTCTAAAATAGACGTGATAAAAAAAAAAAAAAAGATGGTGACTCTTTAACTAACTCCTATATCTTGTGATATTAATTTTAGTTAGTTCAATTGGTAAAATCTTTGAAGATTGTATAAGAGATCTGGGGTTCACTCCACACCACACCTACATAAAAAACTGATTGATGCCTTAGTCTGATGATAAAAAGCTATCATTAAGAAGAGCGAACGCCATAGGTTGAAACTTTCTAAAAAAAAATTAAAAGAATATATATACCTCAAACATATCATGATGACTCGGGACATAAAGGTCAAACATCTGAAGGATGCATGCTAAGAAGTGTTAATTTATGGCCACGAGGAGAAAAAAGGGAGGAGAAACTTCCGGTGGTAGACATATTTGCTCATTTTCTATTGAGTAAATGATGCGGTATTTTTGCTACAAGAGAATATCTCGTTTAGTCGTTTTGTGTACGAAAGACAAGGGTTAGGCCAGCTGAATTGAAGCCCGCAAATTTTACTAATGTGGCTCGCTTGAGGTTTGAATTTCAGTGCATAGTATCTAAAAAAATTCTATAGTAATACTATTATTTATTAGTAGGAAATAATAAATGCGGATATGGTGCTACCCAAAGTTAAAAATTGATTTTCAATTTCAATTTTTGAATTAGAAAACTTGTTAAACTTTCAACCTCTTACTTCGTCTTTATTTTTTTAACCTCTCAAACTTTTAAATCTCACAATTACGCCTTACAATTATTGTAGAAATCCAAATTTAGATGGGAGGCCAATGAGAGATATCTCTCATTGGCCTCCCATCTAAATTTGGATTTCTACAATAATATTGAAAAAAAAAAATGAAAAAGAAATTGTAGTAAAAAGACAACAGTTGTTAGGGATAATTTCATATGGAAGAGATGGGATTGAGAAAAATGGAACAACTATCACTAATAACAAAAATATTATTATGTTAAGAGTATACATATAACAAAGTCAATAATGTAGTCGTATAATGATCTAATCAGAGGATTTTTTTTTTTTTTTTTTTTTTTCACGTTTTTAGTGATTCTTGTTATTTTTAGGGTTTTGATTTTGTGAATCGAGGAGGGTCTTAAATTCAAAATGTATATCAATCCGCATTTTTTTAGGAGTATTTTTTAATATCAATCTATGAGAATATGCTAGGTGAAGCATTTATTCTCCATTTTTACCGCCCACTCTTAGCGCGATAGTCATTCCAAACGAGAAGCAAGGGCCGGGTTTCATTGGTTTATGATAAATATGATGCTCAAGAAACAAGGTGTATGATAAGCATTGGTTAATTTTTGTTCCTAAGAAAGTTTGATTTACATGTTTTAGGAATAATTCTATAAATCGGTATTGTTCTTTACAGGATGCTTGCTGTTAAATGTGGTGATTTTCCTACACCTTATAGTTTTCTTACTTTCAGATTCTTAGTTATTGTTTGATGTCCCTAATCTTTTAACTTTCACAGTGAGCTGCAGAACCTTTATAAGAAATCTGTGCTTGGTAATATCTTGACAGAATCTGAGTTCTGGGCTGCAAAGAAGGTAAGTTTTCTTTTTGAGTATGTATTTAAATTTAATTATGCTGCCTTTTGCTTTATGTTTAATATTTGAACTTTGAGCTCAATTGGATTAGACCTTTCTGTAATTTACTAAATTTCCAGTGGAAGATCTTTATTAGAACCTGTTGATTAGTTGTTGAAAAGAATTTGTAACATTCACACAGGGTGGTAAGGGAAAGCAGTCCAATGCAACAAATGTACCAGGTACAGCCAGTATTTCACGCAGGGTGGTAAGGGAAAGCAGTCCAATGCAACATAAGTATCAGGTACAGCCAGTATTTGACTATTTGTTGGAATTCGTAACATTCAATGGAAGAGTTTGAATTAAAAGCGTTTAATACAGAAGTTGCTCAGCAAAAAAAAAAATACAGAAGTTGCTTGATGGAGACGTGGCATAAAGTCCAAACAACGGATCGGTTTTAAAAGTTCAATGATATATTCTAGACATCAAACCTGCGATGGCCAGGTACATCGGATCTCTCTCTCTCTGTCTCTCTCTAATGTTTGTGATGGCACTTGGGCGTGAATGTGTGTGCTTGCGTTACAATGCGAAGATCTTATAGATCTAGACAAATTTATTCCATACATTGGTGTGTTACGATTATTGCATTTTCTTTATTGCCAAGAGTTAATGGTATTTTCCTTTGCAGGTTACATTTTGCTTGTGGTTTCATGCATGGGGACTAATTATTATTTTTCATTCTTCTGTTGTGTTTCCAGACAAACAAGGTTACATTCAATTTGACACCAGAGATCAAATATCAGGCACGGTTCTTCTTTCTTCTTTTGGTTTTTTGTGGGAGATTTATATACATATATATATATATACACACACTTAGATTAGACTAGAGCGAAATTTATATATATGTATATATATATATATATATATATTCTTAGATGGTGAATTAGATTTTTCCAAATACTCACTTGCAAAAAGTAGAAATTTTTATTTCAACACTTTTATTTTCAGTACCTTCTAAAGTAGATCGGATTGTGAGTCTGTGACTATAATCGGTGCTGAGTAGAGCTATAGGTGGAGCAAACAAATTGAAGATGTTTTCATTAAAATGTCTTATATTTTCTCAATTCTCAGCATAGAAAAAGGTTGCCATAGAAATTCACATTAAACCAAACATGACCAATTGGAAATTTCTTGGACGGTTCGTCGTTTATAAATGCCCCCAACATATATCTTTATTTACGGAATAGCCAAACTTGCTTTTTCTTAATAATTAATCCAATCACTCTATTAGGATTTTTTCTAAAACTCTATTTTGAATTATAGCCATTAAAAACACTTAATAATAGTAGTAGTAGTAGTTGTAGGGACACGGTTTGCAGCCCAAGTCTAAGATGTATGAGATCTTGACCCAATGAACCCAGTATAATAAATTTGTAAAAAGTGGGTTGAAGAACTAGGCTCTAATAAATTTGACAACGGCTAGTATGGATTTAAAAGATAATCAAGGAATAACAAAGAAAATAAAGCTGAATGAATTCACTGTTCGAGGAAGTATTTTTCCATACAAATCAATAACATTTAGGTACAAGTATAATTTTGATTGCTACAGTATTCTTTCTTTATTTTTCTCATCCTTATCTCATGGAGGGTCTCTCACATTATATAACTCCCTTTGGACCATCTTGATCCTACTCTTGTTGATCATTTGAGTCCTTACTTGAGTGTCTGTCCCATCAAATACCCTCTTTGGCTTTCTGTGAGTTGTGATAGCCAATATAGCACTGTTCAGGAGTCTTCTCCATATAAATACGGCCAGAAAAGGAGCTGTCGTGCATTAAATGCGATGGTAACAGCTTTCCCTTAGTTATTTTTGGGTTTTCTTTCTTCTCGTATGTTTATGAGGCACGTTCCTATCACTGGAGCTTCTTGGAGGGTTACTTTAATTGCTGGAATATATACTTGAGCTGCATTCATCATATCCGAGTAGAAGTTCCTTCTTGGACCACCTTCCATTTATTCCTTACTCATGAGACTTTAAATTGGAACCCTTCATAACTATTTGTCACTTCTCGAACCATTCAACATCCTTGGACAAAACTCAAGGCCCAATATATGATTTTAGACCCTTATCCCTACAGTAATAATAATAACTAGTCGCCAACCCGTGCGATGCACGGGAAAACTATTAAATATGAGATAAAGTTTAATTACAAAATTAGTTGTAACCTAATTTTGAATAACTTCATAAACAAAAATGATACAAACATATAAAGGCAAAGCAAATAATGATTTTTTTGAATTTAATTAAGAATAGTTGTATCAATAGGAGTCAAGGTTTTATGTTTCAGTTTGGATGTTTCTTTTCAGTTGTATCAAAATAATTACATACAATAAATGATATATCAATTTTTATTAATTGATAATAATAATAATATAATAGATGTACATGGCCTAACTCATAATTAAAAATTATAATAATCTACAATAAAATGCCCCAAACAATTTCACAATATTTCTAAATTAGTATATCAACTCAAATAAGAACAATATAATGCATTAGGACTTGGGCTAGAGCCATATCTGTAATATTTATTACTCTAAATTTTTTTGGGTAAAAAAAATTACATATGATACAATCATAAGTGAGACCAAAAATTAGAAGTATTTGATGAAGTAATTAAATTGAAATATTGCACTACCTTCCAAATAAGGATTCTGAGCATCTGTTGATCACCACCATAGTTGGAAATAGGGCTGAGGGATCCACTTGATCTTAGCCAAAAGCCTGAGCACAGCATATTGTAGCAACAGGTGTTATTATTTGGAGAAGTCTGCAAGCATTATAAAAAACTCATTTCAAAAATCAGTAAAAAGAAACAATAAATAGGCTGGTGCTAGCGGGGTAGTCAAAAACACTAAAATGGGTATAGCTATTATAAACAAAAAAAACACTTAAATAGTTTAAAATCGTGGCATGCTTTTTCACCACACATTGAAAAGTGGTTGCAGCCTTTTTAGTTGGTCCTGTTCCCTCCTATGCTACTCAAATACTCTCTCGGTAAAGTGCCATTTGAGCAAGACACAAACTTGTTTGATTCAAATTCATTCACGCACAATACAATGAGAGAGAGCTGGGTTGCGTGTGAAGAAGATAAACAGAGGAAAAGAAGAAGAAAATTCGAAGAAGAAGAAGAAGAAGAAGAAAAACTTACATCTATTATATCTCCTAGTGGATGATAAATCTGAGTTTTTCATACTAATGGAGTCATTGGTCTGCGTTTAAGGTGTAAAAAAAAGGGTTCACCTTGCCTTCAAGGTGGCACCGCCAATGCCTCAGCCGCATTGATGCCAATATTCAAAGCAAAGAGAATGAACTCTTTAGGGTTTTGAGTTTGTTGGTGTTATAAAATAGGAGTCGGGTTTCACATTTTAGCTTGATGTTTCTTTTTCTTTTTTTATATAAAATCTGAAAATAAATTAGTGATGTGGAAAAAATCTGAGTTTTTCATACTAATGGAGTCATTGGTCTGCGTTTAAGGTGTAAAAAAAAGGGTTCACCTTGCCTTCAAGGTGGCACCGCCAATGCCTCAGCCACATTGATGCCAATATTCAAAGCAAAGAGAATGAACTCTTTAGGGTTTTGAGTTTGTTGGTGTTATAAAATAGGAGTCGGGTTTCACATTTTAGCTTGATGTTTCTTTTTCTTTTTTTATATAAAATTTGAAAATAAATTAGTGATGTGGAAAATATTTCTTTAGTATATATATAGAAATATAAAATCAAAATATTTGTTTTTTTTTAAATAATGCTGACATGAAAAATTGTGGTGCTAGTAAAAGTTTCGGTTTTATATATATATATATATAGATAATAATAATAACAACAATAACAATAACAAAAACTAAAACTAATAAGTAATACATATTTTTAATAATGATAATCTCTACAAATGTCTCTACAATATGGTTTATTTACCAAAAAAAAAAAAAAAAATAGAATTGATTTTTTTTTTTTTTCAAACAAAGCCTATAATTTTATTTGG
The DNA here is from genome assembly GCF_001633185.2 of Quercus lobata. Classification (NCBI taxonomy): domain Eukaryota; kingdom Viridiplantae; phylum Streptophyta; class Magnoliopsida; order Fagales; family Fagaceae; genus Quercus; species Quercus lobata. The sequence goes on along the minus strand of NC_044910.1, from coordinate 1,719,594 downwards.
AATTTAATAAAAGTCTTTATTAAATTCATTAATTCAAATTAGTACTTATTTTTTTAATTAAAATTTTATATTATTAACTACGTATATATATTTTTGGCGCGTAACTCCGAAATGACACACCAATACATCTCGGTATCAAAATATTATATTCTAGTAGCCACTTTTTTTGAGAAACTTCTAGTAGCCAATTTAACACAACATCCAAAACAGAATTCAAAACATTGGGATTAATTCCAATGTTTTAAAAAAATAAGTCTAGCATACTTGGCTAAGAAAAGAAATCCTAGTGTCTAAAACAGCCAACAGAATTTTGTAGGTGCCCCACGTATGGCGTATGCATAGCCTGTTTAAAACATGCTTAAAACTAAAGTATCGTTCGACAACCGATAAAAAAAAATAAAGTAGGTCCTTCAAAGTTCAAATTGATGTAAAACAAAATGAAAAAGAAATCTGAGTGTCTAAAACAGGAGAAATTATTGGAACCTCAAAGTGGTCCTCCCAGCTCCTCTCACCAGATAAGAAAGTGCCACTTAGTTTAACTTACTCAGCTCTGCATCACCACTGATTTGAATAGAGAGCTTTGAAAACCTGCTAAAAAATAAAGTAGGTCCTTCAAGTTGGCCGTGAAGTACTTGCTGGTATTTGGTAAATTAATGTAACTGTAATTAATTAATTAAGAGATGGATAGAAATCTGTTTTCTTTAACTTTACTAAGAGTTGTATTTATTCCATCTCATTGTGAAATGACGTCCATACAAAAAATTATTGATAATGTTAATTTATTTAGAAAATCAACCTAGTTGTTCTAAAATCTTTTTCTATCTTTCTTGGTCATCTCTTTGACCGAACGTTCATGGTTTAAGATATTTTGCCATTTTATTATTTTAGTATTTTACTCTCTTTAGTGCCACACACGGGGTGGACTAGTTAGTAGTTACTAGCTACGGACCTATAATATGATACATCACACAGAAAATTGTTACACAATAAGATTTATTGTAAACTTTATCATGTAAAAATCATGTGAGGTAAAATGATAGTATAAAAATAGTGTACAAAATTTCAAATATCATTTATAACTAAAATCTTTCAAATTTTATTAATGACGCAAACGATGACTACCCACATTGCTTAAGAGATGACTACGAATATTTCTAATACCACAGAGATGGTTTCATCTTTTCCGAATAAGATAAAAATCAACATATATAAAAAAGCACATAATAAATACTCCATCCCTTTCCTGGCCTGGAAAGCACAAACTGCCAAATTATTGAATAAAATATTAGCCTATCTATCAACAATTTGACATCTCATAGGAGACAACTGGATAGGAAAATTATAATTATCACCTTGATAAAACTCTAAATTAGATGTGATAAAAAAAAATAGATGGTGACGCTTTAACCAACTCTTACATCTCTTGATATCAATTACCCTTAGATCTCTTTACAAAAAAAAAAAAATAATAATAATAATAAATTAAATATATATATACCTTCATTTGGGACATGAAGGTCAAACATTTGAAGGATGCATGCTAAACAGTATTAATTTATGGCCGAGGAAAAGAAAGGGAAGGAGAAACTTCCGGCAGAGATATTAGCTCTTAAATTTGGATTAGGTTTAGTGTCCAATAAAATTAACTATTTAAATCTGTTGAAATTATAACATATATTTATTTTTAGGCACATATCGCTAATTTTTAATCTGTCAGTTCTAGACCCAAACTGCTCCTATTTTCTATTGAGTAAATGATGTGGTATTTTTGCCAAAAGAGACTATCTCGTTTTGTGTACCTTTTTTTTTTTTTTTGAGAATCTCTTGTTTTGTGTACTTAAGATAAGAGTTAGGCTAGCCGAAGCCGTCAAGTTTTACTGGTGTGACTCATTGGGGTTTGAATTTCAATGCATAGTATCTAAAAAAATATGTTATCGTAATACTAGAGTTAGGCTAGCCGAAGCCGTCAGGTTTTACTGATGTGACTCATTTGAGGTTTGAATGTGAATGCATAGTATCTAAAAAAATATGCTATCGTAATACCATATACCTTATTAGCGGAAATAATGAATGCGGATATGGAGTGAATTAGAATACTTGTTAAACTTTCAGGGAGTTAGAACATTTCTAGTAATATCTTTAGAGATTGAACAATAATTTTTATCTTTATTTATCTATTTTTTCAAATACACTTTCTAACAGACTCTCTATCTCATTTAAATATTATTTATTCATTCATTATTTATTCTTTTTTTAACTACACATCTTTCAACATTTTTTTATTTAACACCTAATTATTATAATAGTAAAAAATGATTTGAAGAATGAACAGTAGCTCATAGACTTGATGAGCTACTGTTCATTAGCCAAATTTTTTTTCATGTATAGAGAGGTCATTGGAGCAACATTTTGTAGTTATACTCTCTAAAATAGAGAGTATTTTGTGTTCGTTGATGCTATTGGAGATGCTCTTAGGTACATGTGTTTAAAAACTGAAAATTGTTATTTGAAAATATTTGTGAAAATACATGTGAGTGAAAAAGTGTCTGAAAATATGTTTAATATTATTTAAAAACTGAAAATAGTTATTGGAAAACACAAACCAAACACCCCCTCAACCTCTTACTATTTTTTTTTTTTTTTTTTACCTCTCAAACTTTTAAATCTCACAATTACGCTGTTCAATTATTGTTGAAATCCAAATTTAAATGGGAGGCCAATGAGAGATCGAAAATTTAAAATATTGTGACCCTTGTCACGCTTTAAGTGATTCTTGCTATTTTTAGTGTGGCATTAAAAAATCAATTTTTTTTTTTTACTATTTAGCTTATTTTTGCTACTATTTATAGGTCTTACTGCATTTTTTAGTATTATTCATGGATTCTACTATACTATTTTAACTAACTTTTACCTTTATCTACAGTACTTTTAGCAAAATGTTTTAAATTTTAGCAAAATAAATAGATTCCAAATAGACTCTTAAGATTTTGATTTTGTGAATCGAGTAGTCTTAAATTCAATATGTATATCAATTTGCATTTTTTTTTTTTGGAGTATTTTTTAATGCCAATCTACAAGTATATGCTAAGTGAAACACTTATACTCCTGTGCGGCACTGAGGTCCCAAGACTCAGATGGGCCCTGGGCTCAGGCCCAATGGCACGGCCCCATCGCCCTAAGCCCTTCTTGAAACTGCCTTCATAAAATACGAGTTTTGGGCCTCGGTTCCTGAACTGTGCTCGGCATAAAACTTCCCAAACAATCAGTTAAACCTTGTCCGGGCGAACTATAGGATGCTCGGGGAACATCATTACCGAGCAAATTCACTTGAGTTGGAATCAAGTTCCAAGGCCATAATCGTTACATTCCACTCTCACCTAAACATCCACTTATAACAGATAATATTGGACTGTCAATTGCACTAACAATGGTAGTAATCATGATCTCCCCACTAACTTAAAGTTATAAATAGAGAAAGTTGGGGAAGGGGAGGGGGTTTAGAAAAAAAGAGAGAAAAAAAAGTCATTTAGAAAGAGACGAGGAATATTACTTTGAGTTTCTGTGCCAAGAACGACCCATAGTAGGAAATCCTGAAACCCACTTTATAAATAAATTGTGAGCCCAAGTGAGGTCGAGCCCAACAGTCTCATTTCAGGCGCGCACAACTCCATTTTCACCGTGCACCCTTAACACAATGATTATTTCATAAGTATAAATTTTTATGGGGTGTGGGGGGTAAGGATTGAGATTTAAGTCTCCAAGAAGGAGTTTCACACATATATACACACAAAAATTAGACTAGAGTGAAATTTTTATCTTGTATTAAAAAAAAAAGGTTAATAGATACAAAAAAATCCTATAAATCTACTTTATATATATATATATGAAATGAGTTCAAGTTGGACCTGATATAACTTTAAAGAGTTACATATTTTTTAAACCATTGGATTTAAATAGATTTAACGAAAAAAAAAAAAAACTCTCATTAATGCTAATATTCTAATTGATTTCATATATTATTCCTTATTTAATAAATTCCATACTTATTTCTAAAAAAAAAAAAATTATACGTCGTTTTTTCATAAAAGATTGGCGTGGAATGTAAAGGTCCTGTGATTTCTTTGAAATTATGGATGAGAATGAGTGACACCCGTTCATTATTTGATTTACAATTGAAAATACTGAACATCACAAGCATTTTTGTCATAGCAAACAAAGGCAATTTTTTAAGGTAGAATGGAAACAGTTTTTTTTTCTTAAAACTAATTGAAACACATCCAAACATTATTGATAATTTTAATTTATTTAGAAAATCAACCTAGTCGTTCTAAAATCTTTTTCTGTCTTCCTTGGTCATCTCTTTTGAATGAACGTGATTTAAGATATTTTGTCATTTTATTATTTTAGTATTTTACTCTCCTCAGTGCCACACATAGGGTGGACTAGTTACTGGTTAGGGACCTATAATATGATAGGTCCCACCACATCCTCCAACACCAACAATTTTCAAATAGATTAACACAGAAATTTGGTACACAATAAGATTTATTGTAAAGTTTATCATGTAAAAAACATGTGAGGTAAAATGATAGTATAAAAATAGTGTACAAAATTTCAAATATCATTTATAACTAAAAATTTTCAAATTTTATTAATGACGCAAATGATGACGTACTACGAATATTTCTAATACCACAGGGATGGTTTCATCTTTTCCGAATAACATAAAAATCAACGTATATAAGAGAGCACATAATAAATACTCCATCTCTTTCCTGGCCTGGAGACAAAGGAAGGCCCAGGCATTTCTATTTATCACCTTGATAAAACTCTAAATTAAATGTGATTAAGAAAATAGAAGGTGATGCTTTCAACCAAATCCTATATATCGTGATATCAATTTTAGTTAGTTCAATTAGTAAAATTTTTTATAGTTATATAATAAATCTAGGGTTTGTTCTCTATCTGTATCAAAAATTGATTGATGTCTTAGTCTGATAATAAAAAACTATCATAAAAAAAAAGCGGACACAATTGATTAAAACTCTCTAAAAAAAATTAAAAGAATATATATACCTCTAACATATCATGATGATTCGGGACATGAAGGTCAAACATCCGAAGGATGTATGCGAAACAGTGTTAATTTATGGCCACGAGGAAAAAAAAGGGAGGAGAAACTTTCTGGTGGTAGAGATATTCGCTCATTTTCTATTAAGTAAAAATGATGCGGTATTTTTGCTACAAGAGAATATCTCGTTTAGTCGTTTTGTGTACGAAAGACAATGGTTAGGCCAGCTGAAGCCCGCAAATTTTACTGATGTGGCTCGTTTGAGGTTTGAATTTCAGTGCATGGTATCTAAAAAATATGCTATAGTAATACTATTCTTTATTAGTAGGAAATAATGAATGCGGATATGGTGCTACTCAAAGTTAAAAATTGATTTTCAATTTCAATTTTTGAATTAGAAAACTTGTTAAACTTTCAACCTCTTACTTTTTTTTTTCCTTTTTTTTTTTAAACCTCTCAAACTTTTAAATCTCACAATTACACCGTACAATTATTGTTGAAATTCAAATTTAAATGGGAGGCCAATGAGAGATATCTCTTATTGGCCTCCCATTTAAAATTGGATTTCTACAATAATATTGTGACCCTTCTCACGCTTTGAGTGATTCTTACTATTTTTAGTATTTTGATTTTGTGAATCGAGTAGGGTTTTAAATTTATCTCTCATTAGCCTCCCATTTAAATTTGGATTTCTACAATAATATTGTGACCCTTCTCACCTTTTCAGTGATTCTTGTTATTTTTAGGATTTTGATTTTGTGAATTGAGTAGGGTCTTAAATTCAAAATGTATATCAATCTGTATTTTTTTTTTTTAAGTATTTTTTAATATCAATCTATGATAATAAGCTAGGTAAAGCCCTTATTTTTCATTTTTACCCCTCATTCTTAGCATGATGGTTACTCCACATGAGGAGCAAGGGCCGGGGTTCATTGATTTATGATAAATATGATGCTCAAGAAATAAGTAGTATATATGATAAGTATTGGTTAATTTTTGTGCTAAAGAAAGTTTGATTTACATGCTTTAGGAATAATTCTATAAATCGGTATTGTTCTTTACTGGATGCTTGCTGTTAAATGTGGTGATTTTCCTACACCTTATAGTTTTGTTACTTTCAGATTCTTAGTTATTGTTTGATGTCCCTAATCTTTTAACTTTCACAGTGAGCTGCAGAACCTTCATAAGAAATTTGTGCTTGGTAATATCTTGACAGAATCTGAGTTCTGGGCTGCAAGGAAGGTAAGTTTTCTTTTTGAGTATGTATTTAAATTTAATTATGCTGCCTTTTGCTTTATGTTTAATATTTGAACTTTAAGCTCAATTAGATTAGACCTTTCTGTAATTTACTAAAAGATCTTTATTAGAACCTGTTGATTAGTTGTTGAAAAGAATTTGTAACATTCAATGGAAGAGTTTGAATTAAAAGCTGTTGTTCTCTTGATATGTTTTTCTAGGTAACATTTTCTGAACTTAAAGTTTAATACAGAAGTTGCTTGATGGAGACGTGGAACAAAGTCCAAACAACGGGTTGGTTTTAAAAGTTCAACGATATATTTTAGACATCAAACCCGTGATGGCCGGGTACATCAGATCTCTCTCTCTAATGTTTGTGATGGCACTTGGGCGTGCATGTGTGTGCTTGCGTTACAATGCGAAGATCTTATAGATCTAGACAAATTTATTCCATACATTGGTGTATCACGATTATTGCATTTTCTTTATTCGCAAGAATTAATGGTATTTTCCTTTGCAGGTTACATTTTGCTTGTGGTTTCATGCATGGGGACTAATTATTTTTCATTCTTCTGTTGTGTTTCCAGACGAACAAGGTTACATTCAATTTGACACCAGGATAAATATCAGGCATGGTTCTTTTTTCTTTTTTTGGTTTTTGTGGGAGACTTAAACACACACACACACACATATATATATATATATATATATATATTCTAAGATGGTGAAAAGCAATTTTGCTTCCAAATACTCACTTGCAAAAAGTAGAAATTTTTATTTCAACACTTTTATTTTCGGTACCTTCTAAAGTAGATTGGATTGTGAATATAATCGGTGCTGAGTAGAGCTGTAAGTGGAGCAAACAAATTGAAGATGTTTTCATTAAAATGTCTTATATTTTCTCAATTCTTAGCATAGAAAAAGGTTGTCATAGAAATTCACATAAACCAAACATGACCAATTGATGGACTAGTTGTTCGTTTGGTAGGGCTTAAATCATCAGTCAAGATTGAAAAGAATTCAATTGAATATGAGATTACCGAGATGTCATAACTCAAAACTCAAATGTGTCTTTTTAACGAGTTGCTTTCAATCTGTTGGTGGGTCCTTTTTTTGTGTTTTCTAGCTATTTTTAACTTACATGCAAGATTCTCTCTTTTTCTCAATGCATGGTGTAGCAGTCGAACCAAATGAGTCAAAGACGAAAGTCGTGTGAAAATAAAAGGCATCATCACTTGCTCGCACGTTAATGTTCCTTGTTAACATTTTATAAAGAAGAGGATGTTTTTTTAAGGTGAAAATCAATTTTGTCTCCAAACACTAATTCTCTTAAATAGTAATTTTGAATATAACTAGTGATTAGTAGATGAATGGTAGATACTAGTTAACATTAAAATGTTTTAGATTTTCTCAATTCTCAGCATAGTCTGATAAAATAAAATAAAATAAATCTCAGCATAGAAAATGGTTATAGAATTTGATATCAAACCAAACATGACAGATTGACAGACTACTTTACTTGTTAATATGGTAGGGCCGCTTATAGAGTTTGAGAAAAATATTGCATACAATGCCGGTGAACTCAATAATTTCTCTACTTTCTCCAAAAAAAAAAAAAAAAACTCAATAATTTCTCTAGGCGATGGTTGGATTGAATTTCTCTTATTGTGTTCGACCACTCAAAGTAAAAAAGTTACTTAAAAAGTTAAAACAGCATTCTCTTCCTTGTGTTAGTGCTATGGGTAAACAAGCTTCTCCATAATTGGTTTGGTTAAAAAATTTGTAAATTTGAATTTTACAGCAGTAAAAAAATTTTCCCATATAAAGCAGCCAAATGCTCGCCATATTGTTCATCAAAAATCTTCTGCACCACCTTTGCTTCTAAATATGGTATCTCTCTTTCGAAAAATGCTTATCGTAGCCACAGTGACAGTGGCGCTTTTTATAATTATGAGCATGGCTGATGCATATGAGGCCAGGAGAATCCTCCATGGCCACGCCCCTCCTTCAACTTTCAACCCAAAGGCCATGGAGTATTCCCAATCCAGGCGATATCTTCCTCATGTTCTGGTGCCTCCATCTGCACCCATTCCAGACACCCTTATTCCCAGTTCATCATGGAGACAAGGAAAGAGTCCTCCATATCCCTTTGCAGGAGATCACAATAGTGTCTCTTCATCGCTAGGCGGAACGCAATATCCTCCTCATGTTCCGGTGCCTCCATCTGCACCCAACCCAGGCATCCATATTCTCAGTTCATCATGGAGACAAAGAAAGAATCCTCCACATCCCTATATGCTGCATGGGGATTATTATCAGGGCACCCATATCCCAGCAGCTTCAACAGCTAGTACTACTACTCCAATGCTAGGCACACCGTAGAAGAGTTCTCTGACAACTCCCTCTCTATGTCCAAGTGGGGTACCTCCTCCATCCCCTAGCCCCAATGAATCTATGTATGTACTTACACCTGTTCTTTATCTATATAGAACAGCAGTACTATTCAGAGAGAGAGAAAGAGAGAGAGAGTACTAGCCAGATGATAAATAGAGCAATTATATATTGTATGGATGGATTATATAAATCTATGTTTTAGTAACGTGATCGAGTTTGGGTTTATCTTTTGAGTGGTGTCGTAGAATTAATCTTATCAAACTTTTTGAAACTTATAATTAAATACCATGCCCAATTCTAAATTTCATAGGAGAATAAAAATTATAATCCATATTATACAAGAATCATATTAAAATTCTAAAAATAGGTGGAGAAAAAGGCTTGCAAGATGGAATAAGTTATATACTTGTCCAGAAGAAGGGAGGATTAAAAATAAACTTAAAAATTAATCTTCTATTACTACTTATTTTATGCCTTCGTTATGATGCATATAATCAAGTTCATGTAACCAATAAGCTGGATAAGCTTCAAAGGCGCTTTCTATGGGAAAGAGAATTGGGGACATCGTAAACTTTTACTAATTGGATTGGAGAGGTTAGCTCCCCGAGTAAAAAAGGTGACTTGGAAGCTTGGTTCTTTCTATCATGAATCATGTCGTATTGGGATCGTTCATTAAAAAAAAAAAAAAAATTCGAATTGGGATGTATTGCTTTGGAGATCTAATGAAGTTAAAAAGATCATCTTCCCCTCCTCTAGTATTGAAAATTGAATAATGTCGAGGCCCTCATTTGAGGTTTCATTCATATTACAATGCCCTCATGTGCTCTACAAGGCACACTTTTCCATTGAACAGCATATAGGGTCCACGAAAGATTGCGCCTTTTGTATGGACAGATTGTTTTATCTCTTCATTTTTTTTTCTTTACCTTGCCCGATGATGAGTCATGTGTGTGCCATGTGCTGCTTTTTCTAGCCTAGCTAGTATGTGCACCAATAAATCATAAGTTCTTCCCAACCACATGATGCAACAATTAATTTACTGTCATTATCAACATTTTTGACTTTTGAGTTGGGTGAAATACAAAAGATTGTTCCTAATTTATTATCCATTTAAAAACAATAGGGCTATACAAAATAAATGCAAAACCATTTCAACGATTAGAGGAACTCAAAACTTAGACAATATTTGACAGCAATATCTTTTTAATACAATTTTTTTTTTCATTTATTCACCAAAAAAAAAAAAAAAAAAAATCATTTATAACATCGAGTTTTGGCTTTAAAAAAAAACTATGAAATCATTTTCTACTGAATTACTAACAAGCAATCCCTAAAATTAAGCCCACATAAGATTACATTCCAATTGAAAAGGACATCATTTGGTAATTAAATAAATGAAGTAAATGACAACATTAGCTTTGGAGAAATTATGACAATTATATATATATATACACACACATACTAAGAAACAATAGTTTGTGTATTCATTCCTAATCATCATATTGTGCAATAAAAAAGAGAAAAGAGAAGTATTCTTCAAGCCAAACAATAACCTTCTCATTCTCTTTTACAAGTATTACTAACAAGTACTATTAACAAAAAAAAAAAAAAAAATACTAACAAGTACTAGTTGGTATTTTTTTTTTTTTTTTTCATTGCAAAAGATGTAAAAATCATAATAAGATTTCATTAATTAAATATCTCCATAAGCCAATTAAACACTAACATGATATCATAAAAGTCTTATGATAACAGATAATTCCATAGATGATTAATAGAAAACAAACCACTTTTGTCAACAAAAAAAAGAAAAAGAAAAAAGACAGCTTCCCTTTTATTCCCCTTTTTTGTCCCAAAAAAAAAAAGAAGAGACAACTTCCCTCTTATCCCCCTTGTTTTAAACTTCATTTTTCTAGGTGATAATAAACTCCCTTTTAATTTAAGGTATACATATTTATAAATCAAATATATTTTTGGGATACATATTAATCAAATATATTGAAATGAAAATATAATGAGTAAAGAAATTACAAAACACCATTTAATAACTTTTTATTTGATTAATATTTTGAAATTTTCAATGTTTGATTACATGTTTTTTTATTCTTATGTATGTATGTCCTTGACTCCTCGATAAAGTGGGTTTCTAGGTTTATCTTTGATTCTCAGCCGATGGATATGTATGTGCTTTAAGACTATATGGATGCATGTATGTATTAGTTGTGTGTAACAGATCACAATGTGAACGAGACACCAACACATCGAATGGTCTTTTTTTCTTAGGCCCTACAAATCCGACCTAAGAAAAAATTAACATAAATTAAAATGATTTAAAAACGTTTGAGAATTTTTTTTGCTCTACTCTTCAGGCGGTTCCAGAATCCTCTATTTCTGTTGCTAGAGTTACAACCTGTGTCTGATGGCCTAGCCTAGCAGATACATGCATAGCACATGGTACCAAAAATAAAACAAAAATTCCAAAACTTATTCCATTTTACGTAAAAGCGCGTAATGGGATAGAAGACACGGCCCAGCTAACAAAAATAAAACAAAAATTTCACCCTCCAAAACTCATTCCATTTTATGTAAAAAGCGCCTAATGGGATAGAAGATATCCTTCTGGCTAGACACTCAAAAAAACCTTATTTTCCAATGAGTGCGGATTATTACATATAGCAGTGTGTATGGAGTGTGTCTCACGTCAGTTAAATTGTGAAATCGTGTTTTGAAAACATAATTTCACGATTTCAAAATTATAACTAAAATTAAAGGATGTGTGTATAGATATGTGCAATAATCATTAACGTACATGCGTGTGCTGGAGTGCATGTTTGTACATTAGTCTTTTAAAAAAAGTTCAAATATTTACTCCAAAGTCCAAACTAAGTCATAAATCAAATCATATATATGCTGTATTGTTGTCTACAAAATTTATATGTCTAAAAATTATCTTATATGAAAGCAGGTGGAGGGGCCAAAAAAAAAAAATTCTTGGGATGTTAGCCCTTACAAAAATGGTGAGGAGTTCCTAGTTTTGTGTAATATAAAAGAGTTTTTAAAAAATCTGGCCGGGGCCATGGCCCCCTACCAACCAATGTAGTTCCGCCCTTGTCTCTGATAATCCTAAAGAGATTTTAATTGATAAATTATTATAATAGGACTATAATTTAATAATAATGTAACCCTGAAAACGTTACATCATATCAAAATATCATCTTCTCAAAAAAAAAAAAAAAAAAAAATCAAAATATAACAAAGCATAAGAATAAAAACTACCTACATTCACCTACATCCACCAATATCACCATTCCATTCCAACGCATTAAAACCTCTCAATCAATAGACCAATCAGCATGAATTAATCATACACTTTTATCTAAAACAAAAACTGCAAAGCATTTGTAAGTTGTGAAAGCTGTGAACATAAAAATATAAATGCTTCTTTTTTTTTTTCCCCTGCAGGACTCCAAAAATCAGCTAAAAAGTCAGTTAAACGCTGATGGCAAATCAAAGGAAAAAAATCTAGGACCAAAAAATTTTTACCATAATTTTGCTCGAATTGTGAGTGGCGAAAAAATAAATTGTGGGTTTATGTGAAAGTTATAAACAACAACTCACAGTCTACGACATCAAAATTTGATTACTTTTTATCAAATACTAATAATTGACTCATGTATAAGTGATGGTAATTTAATCAGAAGTTGACACGTGTGCAAGTTGTAGTAAGAGTTGTAGAGTGTGTGATCCTAAAAGAATTAAAAGAATTGGCTACCCAAGATACTACACACTTAATCACAAGTTGCTACTTAAGCATACGGTGTCAAAACGTATTAAGATTGTGTATTTTATTGTGATCAATAGGGTATCTTTGAGAATTTGCACAACATTCACTTAAAAAGAGTATTTATCTACTTTTGGTAACTGTTCAATGCACCTGATTGCAATAATCGCTTCTTAACATATTCCTTTTAAAAAGAAAAGAGAAGAGAAATATTAATAGTATTAGTTTATACACTATTTAAAAAAAATTACCGAAAAATAATAAAATAATTAATTTTTTTAACAACTTTTTATATTTCTTATAAAAATAATATAAAAACTTTCATATAATTTATTAACAATTATATAAGGGTACGTTAAGTTAGTATCTCAGTGTTGCCTACTTGCCTGTGAGCTGTAACTGTGAGCTTGCTCTTCGTCAAACATTGACAATTCAAAGCCAAAAGCAGTTTGTCTTTTTGCACGTTTTCTTGTAAGAGAAGCATCCGAATGCGCAACTTTTGCATTAAAAATACATTTATTTATTTAATTTTTTTTTAATGTTTTTTAGTTTGGGTCAAATTTGACTTAGCGCCGTTTTGATGGCCTTTCCAACCTCTACATCAGGTGATCTTATCAGTGCCATTAGAAAGCTTGTGACGCATGGTTTCTACTTTTTAACAAGACCCATATTAGCATTTTAATTTTTAATGAATGGTTGAGAAGCTGCGCATGTGGTCTTTAAAATCCTAAACTTGATTCATGCTTTGTATTATTAATTTCTTTATATCTTGCTCATTTATATCTAATTTAGATTTCTAGTCCATGCTTTGGTAGCAATTAGGTTAAATTGGTTCCATTTCCAATATCTCTCTGGTGTATTTTCAATCATTGTAATTCACATCTTCCTGGGATTGAGATTGAGTTTTTTGAAAAAATTTAGGGCCGATAACATACATTATTGACACATCTCCCTTGGAATTAGAGTTCTCTTTTCTCTTTTTATCTTGTAGTAAATTACCTTGAATGATATATTGCTTTTTTTTTTTTTTTTTGGTTGAGAATCTGAATGATACATAGTTATATTGTGGGTAACTTGTTATATTGTGTGTAACTTGAATCTATTTTGTGTATATATATCATCATTGATTTCAACTTTGGTAAGTCACTAACAACAACATGCCCTAATAATAAATAATTACAATGCTTAATCCCTTGAAAAAAAAAAATATTAAGTGGCAGTTTATAGTCATCATATTATATTATATTATATATATATATATATATTTAAAAAAGTGTTGAATGTCGTTACTATTTTTCCTAATATATTTTCAATAATCAATTGTGATGGAAAAAAAAGAGCTCACATAATTTTTACTGAAAACATTATCTGAGCAATACTTAAATGTGAGGGCATAAAGGCCCTGGTCTTTTTTTTTTTTGTGAATCAAATAAAGGCCCTGGTTGAATCAAACATAACCAATGGGTGGATATATAAATCTCACAAACAACCGAAAATTATTTTATCAAACGCTGGTCTCCCACATATATTCTACATTTGCTAATAATGGATCTCGTGTGAAATTGGCATCTAAGATCACATAACAAGGCTGTTATGCGTGCACTGCTTTCACGCCAAATCTTAAGGTCATAAAGAAAGTTGATACATATTATTAAGGCATATATAGCTATAAACATAACCTAAAATCTTACACAATATATAATTTCCACTTTCACATCCCATATGCATTTCCAAACAACTTCAATCAATTAGTGTGTTGCTTTTAAAAGTTCCCAAAGGGGAATCGAGTCAATCGACACCCTTCGTTTTGCTCTAGACTCTAGTCTTCTAACCCAAATCCCCATTAAAGTCACCGAGGACCAAACACCATATCATGTTCATGTGTGTGTAGTGTAATACACAATGTCTGGTCAGTTTGAATATATGGGACTAAAATAATGTGGTTTAGTTGAATGGATGGGATAAGCACGGAATCTATAAAGGAATTCAACGACAAAGGATGATTGATGATGTATTCCCATCGTCGTACTCGATCAAAATGACAACTTAGAAGAAATGTTAACACAACACGTGTGTTTAAGGATACGTGTCGTGCTCTCGCATGGTGTTACAAACAACTAGTGGGGAAGAGAATCTGCATTGTTTCCTTTCTGTCTTGTTGATCTTAACAGCTGTTTGAACTTTTCGGCTCATGCTCTTCAACAATATTTAATTGGGAAAACTTTGTTGCATTTGCACATCAGTGATATCTGGGACAGTTCCAAACAGGTGTATCCGCAAATGAAGCCCCTGCAAAGTTTATATAAATATATACTCTATTGTTAACCCTTCATCCATTACCCCTACACAAAGTACTACCCTCCACACTCACACACAGAGATGGAAAGCCTATCTTCTAAACCATTCTTTGTTGCATCCCTTTTCATAGTACTTGCCATTTGTTCCTACATGAACTCAAGCTTAGCCGCTACACCTAACCAGCTAAGCTCTGAGTTCTTTACCAATTCTCCGACCACCCACGACAGCCAGATCAAGGAAAAGGCCTTTGCTACTGACATCATTACAACATCTGTTGCCTTGACCATTTCTCCGACCACTGGCGACAGCCGGATCAATGAAAAGTCCTTTGCTACTAAGATCATTACAACATCTGCGCCAGCCACCTATATCCCAGATTCAACATGCACTTCAACCAATCACAAAGTTGCACCTGCACCATCGCCGGAGTTTCCTGTCCTACGCCGGAAGCTTCTTAAGGGTCATACCCGGCCATCTGCTCCGAATCCAGGCACTTATATCCCACCTTCAACAAGCTCTTCAACCAATCACAAAGGTGCACCTGCACCATCGCTGGAGTTTCCTGTCCTACGCCGGAAGCTTCTTAAGGGTCATACTCGGCCATCTGCTCCGAATCCAGGCACTTATATCCCACCTTCAACAAGCTCTTCAACCAATCACAAAGCTGTACCTGCACCATCGCCGGAGTTTCCTGTCCTACGCCGGAAGCTTCTTAAGGGTCATACTCGGCCATCTGCTCCGAACCCAGGCAGCTATATCCCACCTTCAACAGGCTCTTCAACCAATCACAAAGCTGCACCTGCACCATCGCCGGAGTTTCCTGTCCTACGCCGGAAGCTTCTTAAGGGTCATACTCGGCCATCTGCTCCGAATCCAGCCACCTATATCCCACCTTCAACAAGCTCTTCAACCAATCACAAAGCTACACCTGCACCATCGCCGGAGTTTCCTGTCCCACGCCGGAAGCTTCTTAAGGGTCATACTCGGCCATCTGCTCCGAATCCAGCCACCTATATCCCACCTTCAACAAGCTCTTTAGCCAATCACAAAGCTACACCTGCACCATCCCCAGGCACAGTACTATAAGAGAGTCCTCCGCCTCATGCTATATGACCTAGCCCACATGAATATCTATATTCCCTATCTTTTCTTTATTACCATGCAGTATTCAAAAAAGAAAAATCATTAGCTGACATATATGTAACTGTTTTGGTTCAACTGATGTGTTGTATAAATCATATATATCATGATAATATGAACTGGGGTTTATATGTGTATGTGCTTTGTGCGTGTGCGTGTGCGTGTTTGGTTAGTTGCATCACCTTTCAAAGATCAAAGGCTTAGTCTTCTTAAGCTATGAAATTTTATTTTTAGGAATTCCAAAATTTGATTATTTTTCTCTTATCTACTTCATAGTAAATCTGACTGACTGCCGAGAAAATAGAGGGATATAAAGGAAATTAAATTCTAGGCCAGACCACAGCGTTAAGAGTACTAAATTGATTTCCCAATCTTTTCTCAGCAGCCCAAAAAACCCCATATTAACAAATCTAAATCTAATAGAACAAGAACAGCCAATCATATTTCTCAGAAAAATGACCTCCAAGGTAATTCGAACTCTGTGGTGTCTTCTATTTTGGAGGATTGTAGACATTTGATTGCTATGATTCCCCAAACAACAGTAAGGCACGTTTTCAGGGAAGCCAATCGGAGTGCTGACTGTTTAGCAAACTTAGATCTTAATTTAGGTGTTGATTTCATCTTGTATTCCAGTCCTCCTGTGGACTTATTTTCTTGCTTGGAGGCTGATAGCCGTGGCGTGTACAGCAGCAGGCTCTGTTTTGATCCTGGGCTCTCTTTTTAGTTGTGAATTAAGTCTCCCTTTTTACCAAAAAAAAAAAAAATTTCTCAGAAAAATAGTTCAGTGCAATTTAAGTGTGATTCGAGTTAAAGTTGGTTGAGGTAGAGCAGTTTTGTATTTTGGGGAACAACAAACACACCCTAAACTAAAATCTAAACGACAGCTTAGAGAAGCTTGGCGAGGTCGGCGACCATGCAGGGTCGCCGGCGGGGACGATGTGTCTCAAAGGCTCTTCCGATGGGCTATTGTAATCTACTTCGAAGTGCTTCAGTATTAGTAACCAGCTCTCTCCATTTTCATGTTAATATGTATTCGATGAATCTCTCAATAAACTTACTCAGAATTTGACACCGACTTAGAGTTAAGAGAGGTGAAAGATGATGGTATCGGAGATAATATTAGAGACTGTAAACTCCAGAATTTGATCACCAGCTGCAGTTACAGAACGCAGTCGAATGGTGGTCCCCATTTGACAACCTCGTGGAAAAGCCCACCCAAAAAGAAAAAAAATTAACCTGACAAATTAAATCGTGACATTTTAATTTGAACTTTTTTTTTTTAACGTAAAAGATAGAAAAACTTTACCTCTAAGGCTCTAATTAAATACTATCTATATTTACTAAAAATCATTAATTGTTTTTTTTTTTTTTAAATCGTTAATAGAGTAACTCATTTGGTGGAGAAAGTAGTTGTCTTTTCTTTCTTTCTTTTTTTTTTCTTTTTTTAATTTATTTTTTATCACAAGTAGTTGTCTTTTCTCAATATTAGAGAGAGTACAAATTAAAACACAAGAAGATAACAACAATAAAGAAGAGAAAAAGTATAAACATAAATAATAAATAGTGACTATTTTTTAAAATATATATACATAGTGTTTAGAATATCAATGTTTATAAAGTTTAGGGTTTACCCAAAATTTTTATTTTGATCCATGACTTAAATATAACGCTTAATTATTATTTTTAATTTTTAATATTTGTTCTACATGTCAAAATTGTTTTTTAATATTTTAAATGTGTCAATTTAATCATTAATATTTTGATATTACATCAAAGTATTCTCTCATTTAAGGAGGTGGATTGTGGATATAAAAAATGAATATATTAAAATAAGAAATAAAATAAAAAACCTAAACTAACTAAAGTATCCACTGAGAGAGAGAGAGAGAGAGAGAGCTGTCAGTTTTCCCATAGTTTGGTAGTTTTGCTTCCGTGAACAAAAAGTAAAAGCTAAAAAGAGTGGGACAGTGAACTGGGTATGACTTCATTTTCATCCGATATTTATTAGTGTATACAACTATGTACACGCTCTACAAAGATTTAAACCATGTGCCGTGTGCCAATTTTGATAAATGCCCCACTTGTTCATTTATCTTCACATTTATGACACACACACAGGGATTACCATATGATGTTGAGACTTGAGAGTATGTATGTAGCATTGCAATGATGTGGGTGCCTCTACCATGTGCTCCTTTTTTTCAGCCATAGCACCAATATACTATTTTTTTTTATAATCATAGCACCAATCTACTATACTCTTCCTATAAGGCACCATTTAATTTCATTGTCGATTATCAAAAAAAAAAAAAATTATTTCATTGTCATTATCAGCATTTTAAGTCGGGTGAATACCAAGATTTTCCCCAATCTATCACCCATTTAAACAAATATTAATAATAATAATAGAAAAATAATTTCTAAAAGTAATCAACAATTAATAGAACTAAAACTTTGACAGCAATATCTTTCTCGTACAAACAATTTTCATTTAGAACATGGAGCTGTGGCTAAGTGGCTTAAATAAACTATGAATCATGTTCGTCACTTCTACTGAATTACTAACAAGCAATCCAAAGAAGCACGTATAAGCTTACATTCCAATTGAACAGGACATCATTTGGTAATGAAAAATTATCCGTTAGAGTGGTAGGCTAACAAAACTTCTAAAATTCTGGAATGAAGTAGGAAACTATAAGAAATTTAGACAAGATAAAAATACCTTAGATTACAGTAGTAAAGTAGAAGTTTAGCTTCTACCACAAAAAAAATAAAAATAAAAATAAAAAGGATAGAAGCTTAGCTTTTCATTGAATTCGGCGACTCAACATGGGAGGAATTATAATTAAAAAAAATGCCAACATTACTTACGATTATAGTACTACCTACTAACAAGTATCACAATATAATAAAATTTCTATTCCTAGTATTCATTTCCTTTGAAAAGTAAGAAAAGTTATCACTTATAAATAATTGGACTTATTTTTTTATGAAAATTCATTAATTATTTCATGGAGAAAGTTTAGTTACAGAATTAGTTGTAACCTAAATCTATAACTCTACTCGATAAAATAAACATTACTACATATTTTGAAAATCTAATCGTTAAATTACATGTTCTTTACACTTTTAATACACATGTCAAATTTTGTATCAATCGAATATTATTTGCTATATGAACTATAAGCTTATATTTTATGCATAATTTTAAACTACAAAAACTTGCAATTTTAAACAATTTAT
Organism: Quercus lobata; assembly: GCF_001633185.2. Classification (NCBI taxonomy): domain Eukaryota; kingdom Viridiplantae; phylum Streptophyta; class Magnoliopsida; order Fagales; family Fagaceae; genus Quercus; species Quercus lobata. The sequence goes on along the minus strand of NC_044910.1, from coordinate 1,700,431 downwards.
TAATAACATAGCTATTGGTCTTTAATTTTCTAAAAATTTTGCAAGCGTAAAAGATATAAGAAAAAGATGTAATCCAATGGTGGGTTTGTCAAAAATCATCTCCAATAAAAATATATTAAGTAAGGTTATAAGATTAAGGTTACAACTAATTTTGTAGTTAAACTTTGTCCTTATGTCATATAGTCTTTTTAATTTTTTTAATTAGAGACTTTCTTTCACAGAAGAGGAACATGGTCCATCTCCATCCAAAACACCCAATGCAGAGAGTGGGATGGAAGAGATGGGAGGTGTTCCTCCAACTTTACACTCACATGCCCAGCAAGTAGAAACAATTGGAGTTGGATCACTTACCAGTTCAGAGATATACTTCATTTGTACTAACTTCTCTGCTATAACGGTAGCAAGTGAAAAATTGGGAGTGCAAAACTGCAATGAACAGCAAAATGGAAAATAAATTTTAGGTAAAATGAGTGAATAATTCCCAAATGAAGTATGTAATAAGTAACTTAATTTGAGAAAATAAAGTGAAAACTACAGTTAAGGAATTGTTACCAACAAAGAATAAAGGCCAGTCTCTCAATAATCTTGAACAAAACAACAACCATTCGTATTGCAATGTCAATGAAAATAATCAACACAAAATAAGCCAAAAAAATTGACAGCAGCCCTGTTTGTTTCAGGGCAAGCATTTGCAATTGACAGAAGCCATGTACAAAAGATTAATAATAAAAAAAAAATAAATAAATAAAAACAATGTTACTACCAGGACTACTGAAATCAGTGGGTCGAGGGGAACAAATCAAACTAGTCCTACAATTGCTTTTACAATTTGTTCAGGAAAGAAGGGATGCAATGGGGCGTATATAGATAACGTTTATCTATGCATCTGTTAGGTCCAAGGGGGTTATTGTAAATATCACACTTGTTGTTTAGGTGTTTGAATGTTTAGAGATTAGAGAAACAGGATTGGAGAAGAAACTAGACTAGAGTTTAATTGTGAGATAATGGGAGAATGAGATAAAACAAGGAATTATTTAATAAGTGAGAGTGAGAGAACTGAGATTGAGAAGGAACTAGGGAGTGAATTATAGAGAATTCATGAGAGAAAGATCCAAGCAAATGCATCACTATTCACTAATGAGATTAGAGTTACAACTTACAAGTTGAGTATTTATACAGGAACTTGCTCCAATCCTGATGGTTGATTATTTAGCACATGTTCCTCAACCAATAGCAATGCTGAGGAATCATATATGAAGCAGAAATAAATAATAATAAAAAACTTGGGTTAAACTTGGGAATCAAAATATTGGGTTCTTCCATAGAGTCCATTAGATGTTTGCTGAATGTAGACGGTGTCAAGCTGGAAGACCTTGAAACAATTAAAGAGCTAGTTGTGTCCTATTACAAAAAACTATTGGGCCAACTTCCCTCTCAGCTCTATAATTCAGATATTGCAAGGACCACTAATTTTTTTACCCATACAATTTTCTTGCAGGCAAAAGGAACTGCTGCAGGGTGGGGTAACTGCTTATGAAATCAGGGATACCATCTTCTCAATGAAGGATGAAGCCTCTGGTCTATATGGGTTTTCTGCACTCTTCTATAAAAGATCCTGGCCCATTGTTAAGGAGGATGTCACTATGTTGTGAACTGGGATAATTTAATGAATATAAAAGATAGTTAGTCAATTCAAGATGACCAATCTCCTAAACTTAAGAGAGGAAATAGACTTGTTTGGTTAATTTTCTGCTTGATTCTCATTAATGCATTTAACGTAGACAAATAGCCAAGGATGGGATAACCTTATCAACAAATCCTAAAACATGAGAACTAATCCTATCCTAAAACATAGGAATCAATTTGAATACAAGCAAATAACAATACTAATCTACTACTACCTTATTCAGATAAATATCTATAACTAAGTCTAAATTTAAATACTTCAAATTCAAATAACAATTTATCCTGAATATCATCTCTGGGTCATAACACACAAATGCTGTATTATCCTTCTTCAACACAGGGAGGCTGCTCAATGAGGTTAATTCAAGTTCAACCATCACTACTTCGGTGCCTAAAGTTCCAAATCCTTAAAAAATGGGGACTTTAGGCCTATATCTTGCTGCAACCTTATATACAAGTGCACTACTAAGATTCTTGCTAATAGACTTAGACCATGCCTTGCTAATATGATTAGGAATAACCAGACAACATTCATCCCTAATGGGTGCACTGCAGAAAACATTATTCTTGCTCAGGAATTGGTGAAAAACTATCACAGGCAGAGGGGTATTCCAAGATGCCTTACAAAGGTGAATCTCATGAAGGCATATGAATATATGATTCCATCCATTTGGACTCTGCATTGTTTAGCTGCCATTGGAGTACCTGAGAAGTTTGTGGCATAAGTTAAAGAATTCATCTCATCTCCCTCATTCTCATTAGCAATCAATTGAAGTCTAGTGGGTTTCTTTAACAGGGGTAAGGGTCTTGCTATTTTCCTTTAGAGAGGTACTGATGGTCTTGTATAGGGTGAAAAAGCGGCTTGGGATGCTGTTTGTTGTCCTAAAAAGGAAGGTGGTCATGTTCTTAAAAGGGTAGAGGAATGGGATAAGGCAGCCATTATTAAATTCATATGGCTTCTCTTCGCCCAAGCTGAATCCTTATGAGTTGCATAAGTCAAGTTGCATATTCTTAAGGGCCAAAGCTTCTGGTGTGTTAGGAGCTTCCATGACTGCTCTTGGGGGTGGGGTGGAGGAAACTTTTAAAGCTCAGGACATATTTAGGCCTCTCTAGGACAAGTTTGGTCATAGAGTGGTCTATGAAGCTGCCAGCACTGTGAATGCCAAATTAGCTAGTGTCATGAATGGTAGAAAATTAAACCGGGGTCCTGTTAGGTCAAAAAACCTGGTTACTATCCTACAAAAGTTGCATATGATCAAATTTGGGGATAATGATAAGGCTTGGCGGATTCCTTCCAGAATAGGGGTCCTTCATTGTTGCTAGTGATTGGGATTAAATTAAGCAGGATTATCCTAAAGTAGAATGGTGGAAAGTTATTTGGTATCCGAAAGCTGTACCAAGACTTGCTTTCATCTCATGGTTGGCAACGAAGGACAGGCTGAATACCAGAGAGAGATTGAAAAAATGGGGTATTGGCAGGGACATGCCATGTGTCCTTTACAGGGCAGCTGTGGAGAATAGAGACCATCTATTCTCCAAGTGTTCCTTTTCCAAAAGGTCATGGAGGAAAATTAAATTAATGTGTTGTCAGAAATCCATTGCTGATGATTGGGATTCCAAATGTTGATTCCTTGAGATAAGATTGTGGTAAACTAGGACTCAGTGCAGCAACCCTTCACCGCTGCACCATACAAATGCTGTTATATTCCAAGGATTGGTTAGATCTGAGGAACATATGGGGAAGAAGTCAAAAAACAGGTTAGACCTCGAATTGAGGCTGGAAAAACCTATGCTTATTCCAGAGTTAATAGGGAAACAAGCTATAGATGGGGATTTGCAGAAGCTACCCTCAAGCATCAAGCCCCTACAAGATAAAGAATGTGCTGAGTCTCTGCTATGGTTTAGCTGGTTGCTGGAATGTTGTTACAGAAATTTGGTGTGGCCTCCTTGGCTTAGTATATTTTGTTGTATCTCTAGTAGACGGATTGTTGGCCTGAGTAAGCTGGATTTATATTCTTTGCAGGCTGTTGCTGCATAAATGGGCTTTTGTTGTATTTCCTTAGCTTCTGGTTTGTTTTGTTTAGGTGTTTCTATGTGTATTTGGCGTTGCCTCCATGGTGAGGGTGTTGTTAGTTTCAGGTTTTTGGCTTTGGCCTGTGTGTTGGTTTTGTAATCCTTTTTGTATGTTGGTGCTTACAAAAAGAAAAATAATTTTAAATCAAGCAAACTTCTCTCTGAATCCTCAAATGTAGCAAGCTATTTTGCTAAAGAGAGACTATCGCTAGATGATATTAGGCAACTCATGTTAAAGCCTTGAATGTATTTCTTTCCAAGCTGTGCAGAAAAGAATGTAACTATGCAACTCAAGAACTAGCAAAGTTTTCTCATCAGCAAAAGGAAGAGCCTCAGATGTGGCTTGAGGATTTTCCCTCCTTGCTCCCAATTCCTTATTGAATTCAATCCCTTTACACAATGGTATCTAACATTCATGTGCTTAAAAACTAGGACCCACTTCCTAAAACCCCAACACAACAAGTCAACAACTACCAAAAGAAAACTAGGAACCCAGTTTCCAGAATTCGACACTTCCTTGGCATGTTATAGATAATCAAGAAATAGCTTTTGACACCTTCAAAAACAAAATTAACACATAACTGAAAATCTCGAACACTTTACAAGAAATAGCTTTATCCTAACACAAAAACCAGGATAATTTTTCAATAAACGTTATGAAATACCCAGATCAGAAAATTATAAATATAAAATATGTTATGGTATAGAAAATTACTTGCCATCAGCAATCGCAGTTTCTGATTTCCTCTTCAAGCTCTGTTGTGGTTGAAGTGGGTGATCCCATCGTCACCTTCGCTTCCGGAAAACTCTCCGACTGTGAAACCATGGTTCATGGTTGTACCGCCGAAGGACCAAACCATATGGTTTATGCCGCGTTTTAGACACAACTTTCAAGGAAATTTTCATTTCGAACTACGGGCGCGCTTGTTAGTTGTTACAAACTTACAATAGAAACACGTGCCTGACCATTTCCTGTTACATTATGATTTAATTTAACATTTTTTTTTTATAGAGATGAGTGTATAATATTGACTATTCTGTACATACCCTAAGTTATTACATAAAGAATTTCATTGGGCGGTCTCAAGATGCTGGCAAGAAATTTTGAATCTAAAAATCTCAAACCTTATTATTTAATTTTTTTACATTAAAACTACACAATCCCTTTAAAATGTAGCATATTTCTATAGAACCCATGGATAAATTATGGTGACTTTTGGAATATGTTAAAAATATAAGGTTTTATGTGGAATTTTGTATTTTGGTTAATTGATGATTTCTCTGTTTGGATTGAAAAGGGTCCTTGTTTCGTTGAACAAGCTCTTTTTCATAATGTAATTTCTTTTTCTAGTGTTTAATAAGTTTCTAGTATTTCCATAAATAAAGAAAACAATGGGGTCTTTAAGGGTCCATTTGGATAGAAGAGTGGAAAATTTGGAGGATGGAAAATTAGTGGGAGGATGGAAAAGTGGGAGGATAGAAAATATTTAGTTTTCCCTCGTGAGTGTTTGGTTGGATGGATGGAAAAGTGGGAGGGTGAAAAACTCTTTTGTTTGGTTGAAAAGAAAAGTGAAAGGATAGAAAATATAGTTTATATAAATTGACCATTATACCCTTGTTATATAATATGTAAGAAATAGATTTATTTGTACTCATTAAATAATATAAAATTTACCAACAATTATATTTTTCAATGAGAAGTGTTACGTCCACAATATTTTTCGCAATACTTTCACAACAAAATTTATGTGGAAAGTTGTTACTAATTTTAATGAACCCACCACTGAAATTATTTTTTTACTCACTAATATTAACTAATAACAATTTGTTACTTAAAATTTATTGTAAAAATATTGTGGTAACATTTCTCAAGATTTTTTATTATTTATATTATTTCTCCTTTCTCAGCCTTCATTTCATCCATACGTTTTTTTTTTTCTTCTTATTTTTCTCCTCCACACGTTATCCTTGTCTCTATCCCCCTTCTTTTATTTGCTTTGTCTCCCTCATTCAAGAACGTTCCAGGCTTCTAACACTAGTAGGCGCAACTCTCATTCTCCAGCTCTCTCTCTCTTTGTTTCTTTTTTTCTTTTTTCTTTTTTCTTTTTTACTTGATTCCAGAGGACATTTGTGTAAAAATGCCATAAGTCCACTTTCCTCTCCATAATTTTCCTCCTGATTTGGGAGGATGAGATTTGTGGGCCCGGGAGAGAAAATTTTCTCCTGGGTTTTTCATCCTTAGTATTTTTCTTCTTTTGCCAAACAATGAAAAACACTTTTCCACCCACTTTTCCTCCATATGTTTCCTATCCTCCCTGAAATCACCACCACCAAACCAAACATAGTATAAGTAAAATTGTTAAGTGTAATATGGAAGGAATATAAGGGCTAAGTGGTAAAACAACGAATAAGTTCTCTTTTTCAGTTCTTGAACCACCGCGCTCTCTTTCCATCAAGAATAGAACACCATACCAATGGAGGTCAAATTCGGTTTCAATGGGTTGTAAAGGTAAGAAAATAGAACTTTATTTCTTTGGTAGTAGACCTAGTGGTATTGTTTTTACTATGGCTGAATGGGAAATTTAATTTTTAAGATTCGGTTAACTGAATTTTTATCTGGGCTTTGGTTGTGTTGAAACTAAGTAACAAATTTGAGAATTAGGATTTTGATTTTGTACAGGTATGAATTTGGGGAATGAAGGGCTGACTTTTTAAGAATATTTTGATGATTTTTCTGTTTTGCTGTGTGTTGTTGGAATGGTTTTGTCATGCCTGAATTTGGGGGTTTTTCCTAATTTTTTGTTATATGCGTTTGCCAAAAATTCTAGTGCCTGAATTGAAGGCTTTGGGGTTGGTGTTTGACATGTCTAGTATTTGCATATTGAATTTCGTGTTCAACTAAGCACATTTCACCATACTTTGTGAATTTACAGGAAAACTATTTAATATTGTCAACAGAAAAATTTGTATGTATGTGATAGTTAAAAATCTATCGTAAATTCTATAGATTAAATTGGGAAGCCTGAGATTATTAGAATGAAAGCTAGGACATGTAGCTTTATTTTGAATCAAGTTTCAATGCATGTGGTTTAATATTAAGATCATAATGATTTTTATATTATGATCTTAAATCTGTCAGGACAGATTTGAGTTTACTAAATTACGTGAGTTTTAATAAATTCTGTAGAAGTTATTTTGAGCTGGAATATTCAGAATACGTTTTAGACTTGTAAGATTACATCCTTGTAAAATTTCAAGTTATTTTGATAACTCTAAGTGGGTCAAATTCATTTCATAAGAGGGCTGGTCTGCAGACAATCAGCTAAACTGTAACTTTAAAATATTGGAACTTTATTGAATTTGTTCTTTAATTAGGTTTGTTGGATTGAGTTGTATTTTTGGATTAGCTTTTATTGGCATGTGTTCTACTTGGTTGAATTTTATTGTACCTTGATCTTGTCATTTAGTACACAAAGGAAAGGCATAAGCCTTACTACCCCTGTTTATGATAGTTTTTGATTTCATGGATGATGTATTGATGTGTGACATTGCTTTGTTAAATGCTTGTTCTTTGAAGTAGTGCATTAAAAGGTTTGATGTATGAAATTTGTATTTGGGAACCTCCTTGAGGTGGGTTAGGAATCCTTTGTACCTTGTGAGTGCTTAAGGTTGGAATTTTTATGTTCGATTTCTCTTGGATCAATGAACTAAGAATATTAATCCTGGGTTTAGGTGTTGCTAGTACCCAGGTTTGAGCTTTTTCAAGTTAGGTTCTCATCTCTGCTACTATGAGGTAAGGGAATTTTATTTTTTATTGTTTAAAATAATTGGAATGTCATGACACTATTTGAAAAGCTTATATTTTATTAAAATCTTTTAACAAGAACATTATGTGCATAGTTATGTTTTATGCAATTAAACTAGTGGAGATGTGATGTTATATCTAAACTTTATAAAAAATGATGGGTTCAAGAAGCAAGATTTGTTTTTTTGGTTTATAGTCAAGTCATATGGTATGTTTTGAATTTCTCCGGTAGGGGTATCGATACTGGCTTTCAATGGAATGTGGCTTAGGCTAAATTGTGAGACGAATAAAGTAGCTTGTCCTTGTTTCGTCCTAACCAAATTGGGTGGATGTCGATCATCCCCACTATCGATAAAAGAATCATAACAAGGCCTTGTAAAAAACCATGAGGGGTGCACGAGGTGTTATGCAAACCCCTTAAAGGATGAGGAGCCAAGGCCAGCTATGATTGATGATATGAGCATGTATGTACCCAAGAATGCCCTACATGGCGGGGATTGTTGGATGCCTGGCAAAAGAGGGCTAGATGCCTCACACTTTACAAGCTGACCAGAAAAATTGACCAAAGTATTATTATGAGTAATTTTGTTTCATGATATGATAAAGTAAATTATTAATATTTAATTGCCAATAATTATGTTTTAAAGAGATGAGGAAACAAGTTATATGATGTTAAATCATGGAAGTATGATTAAGATGTTATGTTCATGAAGTTAAGAAGTGTTCAAGAACAAAGTTTTCTCATTAGTTGTTAAAAAGTTTCTCATAAGACACTATAAAGTTGTTCTAAGGAAATATGTTTTCTTGATGAAATGAGATGTATTTTTCTGAGGAAAGCGTTTTCTTTATGTGCTGAGGTATATTTTTAAAGAAAGTACTATGCAAGTTATTTTCCAAAGCTATGTAAAGATTTGTTTATAAAGTTCATGAAAAATTATTTGTGCATGTTCCTAGAATTTTATCTTGAAGAATATCCACATATTAGGAAATGTCTTGGTTTACATGCATTTGTGCATTCTTTCTAAAATCTCATACCACCTAACCCCCTTACTGGATTTTTCAGCTCACCCCCTTTTTAAAAACCTTCCTGTGTGCAGGTTTTATGTAATGGGAGAGCAACACGAGCCTTAGTTGAGTTTTGTAGGAACTGAGCTTTATTTTGTTAGTTATCACTTTCTACTCTAGTATTTTTAAGCTTATTTCTGTAAAAAGTTTGTATTTTTAAATCAATAGTTGGAAGTTAGAAGTTTTGACATAATCAAAATTTTTATTATGTGACCTTGAGATATATCTATAAGGAAAAGGTTTTTATGCAATTTGGGTTGCGGGAATTTTTATGCAACTCACTACAAGTATGTGGTGGTTAAAAAAACCATCCACGTGTACTTATAATCACATGACATTTTAACGAGTCATGTGACTTAAATAATACATGTGGATGAGTTTTTCACTGCCATGGTTGCATAAAAACCTTGTTCTATTTATAATTGATGGTTTTTGTTATGACTTGGAGAAAAATATTATATGTTTTGTTTATCAAGTAGCAAAAAGAACTAATTTGTTCACTGGTTTAGTTTGGTCTGTGTTAATATCAAGTTTAGACTTGTTATTAACATGTCGGCCATGGTTGCAATTCTAGAATTCGAGTTTGGGTCGTGACACTAATAGGATTTGGTATATTCTTGTACTTTGTACTTCTATTCTATCATAGTGAATTCTACTGCCAAAAGGGGTTTTCTGTTGAGATATTCCCTTCGTAACCATATTGTTGTGTCTCACTTTTCTGCTTCTATTTCTATCTTGCAATATGGTTGTGCACTTTATTCACTGAATTGGAACTTAATTGGCAATGTAGTCAAGTTGGCGTAACATTGAGTAACACCAATCAATTGGGAAATTTAGGATATACACGTCATGGTTGCTTAAAGATTGTGTTATCATTTCTTGGCCATGGAAGATTACAAAGCAAAACCTGCCAAATCTTTTGTTAGGTTTTTCTTTTGTTGGCATATTCTGTGTCAAAATTTTCTTGTAATTATCATTCAAATACTTTGTATTTTGGTTTTAGTAGGTTGATTTGTAATTTGGTTGAAGTTCAAGTACTGAAAATTGAAGTTTCTGCAAGGAGAACTTCGATTGAGTGAGATTGGATCTTGGTCCCGCGAGTTTGAAACATATCTGGCATTTTAAATTCAGTTGAAGACATTTTTGCCTAACTTTTGGTTGATCGAAACGGTTAGAACAGCAGAGAAATCAGGTACGAACTTCTCTATTGTTTCAGCAATTATAGGTCTCATTTCCTATGAAATTAAACCATAATTAACATCTACAAGTTGACAAAAACCTAGCAAATTGTGAGAGCCAAACACTTGGCCTTTCTCTCTACTTTCTCTCTCTCACCATAGTCAAATACTTGAGAGGAGATCAATTCCTTCTAACCCATCACTACCTTTGTTCCTTTGTGTAATGAGGGTTGTTTGAAGCTTGGGAATCATTGGAGCTTCTACGTATTCAACCAAGGAGACTTAAAGATTGCAATTGGAGCTCAATTGTGGATTTGACAACTAGATTAAAGAAAAGACTTGGTAAAGTTAGTTGATAGTAGGAGCTTGGATGACATGAGTTTATAGATAGCACTAGGCTTGGAGGGTTTTGTGCATATCTTGTACTGCAACTATTCATTAGAGTAGACCATTTTGGTAATTGTGCTGCAGAGGGTTTTTTCCACCCGTTTTTTGGGTTTTCCTCATCAATAACACATCTAGTGTTATTTTTGCCTCTTTGGTATTGTGAATTTAATTTTTGTGGTTTCTACATTTCATAGGCTCTAATGTTTTTATCCATGTAATTGTTGGTATCCATATCATTGGTTAATCACGTAAACTTGGTGTTAAGCAATAAATTAGCCTTAATTGATTAAGTCATAATTAAAATTTGGGGTCTAAATCAATACCTTGGGCCCCAACCACCAATATCACTTAACATAACTAATTAAATGAGTCATATGCATTGCACATGACAAAATATGTCATATTTCTATTGGTGGTGGGAATCAAACTTTGTCCTTAGGTAATTTCTCATCTTTCAAGTGTGTTTAATCAACTAATGAATTATGATTTCAGGATTTTGGCTTCTAATAGAAGCTTGTGTATCTTTCCTGTCCATTTGGGTTGCACTTATAATCTAGCTTATTACTTATTTTTCCTACTTTTTTCGAGTCTCATGTGAGTTATTTACTTATTTTATTCAACTTTTACTTATTTTTCTTACTATTTTTGGGTTCCATGTGAGTTGCCTAGTTTTTTATTTATTTATTTATTTAACATTTACTTTTTATTTACGATACTTTCAATAAAAGGTTTTTAGCAAAAAGCTAGATAAGTTGTTCCTAAATGAATTCCTCGTGTTTGTTTAATGTGTAATAAGTCTTTGAGAATTTTCTATAAAAATAAAATAAAATAATCTTTTAAAATCCAATGATTTTTGTTTCTTAAGGTTGAATTTCCTTTTGACATCATAAGAAATAGCCGCCCTCAGATCCAGGTATTACTCGATCTTTCTTGGAAGAAATTCCTTCCTTGGGATTTGGGAACACATTCTCAAGTATGAATTCTATCTTTTTGAATTTCCTCTCACAATTTGAACATTTTCTGCGAATCCATGAAAGAAAATATCTCATAACTAAAGACCCAAGAAAATGTTAAAAAAGTGTTCTAGCTATGTTACTCTTGTGATAAAGACAATACAGGTTGTCTTTGATGAGTATTTCATTTGCTGTCTTTGATGAGTATTTCATTTGGTTTGCTGAATCAGCTAGAAACGTTACAATGAGTCAATAACCAGGGGAAAGCGATCCAGTGTTTCTCATAATCATAAAAGCTGCCTTTACATAATATTTCAAAAGCATATTATTATGATAAATTACTCATTGGTCCTATTCTTATATTAAAAAAAAAAATACTTTCCTCGAAAAAAATTATATTAAAAAATACTAATTATTTCAAAATTTTAAGTTTTTAAAATATGTTAATTTCATAAAGATCATAAGTTTTTAAGACATGATGGATATAATCATTTAATTATAGTCTTACATAGAGATGAGATTTTTTTTTTTTTTTGTTAAAAAAATTGTTTCTTAATAAAAAAAGAGTTTAAATTAGATCTCAAGGTAAAAAACACATTACTGATCATGTCCTTTAAGACATAAGTGATGGAGCATTGAATCATTGACTAATATCTCTCTCTCTCTCTCTCTCTCTTCACATTAAAAAGTGGGTGTCCCCATCAACATTGGGCCAACCTCTTTTGGGAATTTCCAAAAAGGAGCAACCTCCCTTTGTGGGACGATTAGAATGATGAAGAGAGCAGGAAGTACACCCTGTTACGGATGCATGCTTCCTCCCTCTCACAAGCTGGTGAGACCCACAACTTATGGGTCCCACCAGCTTATGAGAGGAGAGAAACATACACCCGTAATAGGGTGTATTTTCTCTGGAGAGAGAGAGAGAGAGAGAGAGATTATTCAGAGGTTTTACGCACTGTCAAGTTTAGAGTTTAGACTTTTTTGAGCACTTAAGAGTGGTAGAGAGAGAGAGAGAGAGAGAGAGAGAGAGAGAGAGAGAGAGAGAGTAGTAGTAGTAGTAGTAGGAGAAAAAAGAATAAGCAGAGAATGAATCCAAAATGAAAGGATAAACCCAAACTCACATTAGCCTCACAAAAAGATACATGTATGATTCATCCATACAACACATTGATTGAGCTGATTAACAAAACTCTTTTATATATATATATATATATATATATATATATAATCTATTGGTGCCTAATTACCTTACCTCACACTGAATTATATAGGCTAGGGGATGGAGGAGTTGCCCAAAGGACTCTTCTGTGGTGTTCTTGGCAATGGAGCAATAGTGTTGTTGTGACTCAACCTTGTTGGAGCTGGGGTGCGGGTGTTTGGATTGGGTGGAGGGACATAAGAAGCCTTATGCAGCCAATTTTTATTATTTTTTATTATATATATATATATATATACTTAGCAATATATATATATATATATATATATAAATAATTAGTTTAAATTAAGGCTAAAATGCAAAACTGACCCTCTAACCTTCTTCAGATTTCATTTCTGTCCTCTAAGTTTCAAATTTATTCAATTAAGGTCTTTCCGTTAACTTTTGTTAAAATTTTTTGAAAAAAAAAATCTGGAAAATATTTTTCAATTATTAATTGAATTTTTTAATTTAAAAAATTTGAAGAAAAATTTATAAAATTGAAAAATTAACCACAACATATAATAAAAGTTGATGGAAAAGTCTTAATTGAATAAATTTGAAAGTTAAAGGACTGAAATGAACAAAAGCAAAGTTAGAGGACTGAAATGAAATCTGAAAAAACTTAGAGGATTAGTTTTGCATTTTACCCTTAAATTAATCTGTTAAGTGACCACCTTGACTTGAAAAAAAAAAAAAAAATATATATATATATATATATATGCTTTAAAAAAAATATTATATACTATGTTAACTTTTTTTGACTACTCTAATAAAAATGTAAAACAAATGACCTGAGAATCACAAGAATTTGAATTCAACAAAAATAATAGTAATGCTACTACATCTATAATATTTTCACAATAAATCTTATGCGATAAGTTGTTACTAATTGTAATTTGAGTTCAATATTGACATGTTTTACCCACTAATAACAGCTTGTTGCATAAAATTTGTTATGAAATTATTGTGGTAACTTTATAATTCTCATATTAGCATATTCAATTTCCACTTTATCTTTTTTTTTTTTTTTTGGTGACATTAATATATTCAAGTTGTCTCTTTATTAAAATTTGAATAGCTTAAGTTTTTTAGTAACCACCCTAAAAAAAAATCCTAGAGCTGCCACTAAAATAAGGGTCCCTAGATTGGGGGCAGATGGTGGCACCTGAACATGAGGAAGAGCCCAGTCTGTTCCACCAAGCGAAGATGAGACATGAGGAGTGTCGACGCCAGTGGTGGAGGATTCTTCATTGAATTTCGTTGATCTTCTTCATGAAGGATCCTTCTAGCTTCATAAGCAGGCATGCTCATCATCAGAAAAAGCACCATTGTGGCTGGGAGAAGTGTGTTTCTAATTCGAAGTATTTTCAGAAGCAAAAATGGTTTAGAAATCTTTCGATGAAGAATAAAAGCATTAGTATCCTAAGTTGTAAAACTCCAGATATCCTATTTTTTAGCATCAAATCACAAAAAACCACAAAATACATGCATTATCCGAATGTCTATATGTTAAAATTTGTACAATACTGCTATAGTGGACTTCTACATATACACTTTACTATTCACGGATTGTAAACATAAATTTCATTTTTTATTCCTCTGACTCTCAGTCTTTCTTTGTCTCTCACTCACTTTCCTCTCTTTCTCCCTCTTCTTTATCATCTCTCTGTTTCTCCCTTATACCACTGCCATAGTTCAGACTCCAGATTCTCTCTACAATCAACAGAGCTCCAACCGTGATCATTAACCTAGTTTCAAACCCATATCAAAACTCTAGTCCACAAATCCACCACACCATTGCTAAAGTGGTGCTATTCTTAATAGTCGCTAATACCCATAAGAATTGCAAAGAATAGCCACCGTCTTTGCCACATAGAACCCAGATTTGTTGTCCAATTCCACCGATGGAGATCGGCGTGGTGGCGCGGTTGAGTTGGAGATTAGCGTGGTGGGTTTCTAGATTGGCGAGATCGGCAGTGGTGGGTTTCTAGGTTCGGCGTTGTGGTTGTTGTCAACGAGCTCAGCGGTGGTGGCTGTTTCTTGTGGTTGTTGTTGGTGGTTTCTTTGTGTGTGCGTATGTGTGCGTGTGTGTGTGTGTGTTTTTTTTTTCCTCTTGGGTTCTTGTAGTGGCTATTTCTTGTGGTTGTTGGTTGTGATTTTTGGCGTCTCTCTCTCTCTCTCTCTCTCTCTCTCGGTGGTTTTTGTGGTGGCTATTTCTTGTGGTGGTTGTTGGTGGTGGGTTTGGTGGTTTTCTTAATGGGTTTTGGTGGTTGGCATGGTGGTGGCTATTGTGGTTGTGGTGGTGGTTGCTAACTAGTGGCGTGGTGGGTTTGCAGGGATGTGAGTGATAGTGGTTATTAGTTTTTTTTTTTTTTTTTCTTGGTGGTGATGATCTTTTAGACGCAGAAAAAATGAAGAGGAAGAGAGACTGAGAGGAGAGGAAGAGAGAGAAAGAGGTTGTGAAATTAATATTTTAATAAATAGATGATGTAAATAAGAAATGAGATGTTGGATATATTGTAAAATGGTATAGTATAATAGATAAAGTAGCTTTAAAATAGGAAAGTAGGATATTTGATAAATACCAGATGCAAATGCTAAGAAGGAGATGGTTTGGCTTTTGGAAATGCTATTGTGCTGTATTGGAGTGGAAAAGGCTAGAGCTTTATATATAGGGTCCTGTTAACGGGTGCTGTGCAGCACCCGTTAAGAAGGAATTTAGAGTGCGTAACGCGCTTCCCAGACCCACGTTTACGTTTCATAATTTTTTTTTTTTTTTTGTCAAGCCGTAACTTTTTGACTTTTCTTGTGTAAACAATGCTTTTATGCACTGTTCATGGGTCCCACAAAATACATTTTTCAGTAACTTTTTTATTAAAAATGGGTCACACGATACTAGTCACACATTTAAAAATTATTTTCCTACAGTATTTTTCAGTTTACACAGGAGACTTTTATCAAGGAAAGAGAAGCCATTAAATTTTTTATTTATAAGACAAAAATACCCTTCTTCATCTTTTTACTCTCCTCACATTTTATGCTCAAAACCAGTTTAGCCGTCTATCTCTTTTGCCCCCAAAAGAAAAAATATCAAACCAAAGCAAACAACAATTTCAATACTCTCAAAAAACAACAAAATCACACTCTTTTACAAAATAAGAACAATTTGATCTGAAATTAAAAACTTTTTAGGTATGAATGAGGGAGGAAATAGACGGTATAAAACTGGACCCGGCGAAATGCCTACTAAGCGGTCAGCTCCAACGAGTCTGACTAGGCTAAAACAAAGCTCTCCGCAAGCAAATCAAACTCATCCAGATCTCGACTACCAAAACTCCACCGTAAATTGAGTTCCATGGATGCGCCATTATAGCGAATGTAAGTGGGTAACTAGTATGGTTCTCTAGAACACAAGGGAAAAGTGAACAGAAATAAGACAGAAAAAAGAAACTGGAGATTTGTTGGGGGAAATTCTGGGTCCCTGGATCCCACCCAAAAAAAAGGGTCCCACCCAGATCTGTAGCTGTGAAGGAGAAGGAAAGAAATGAAAAAAAAAAAAAAAATATATATATATATATATATATATATATATAAAAGAATCAAAAGATAAGAATAAACATGAAGCCATAGGATGGTAAAGAGATCTGAGATCACAAGGAGAAAATGCTATAAATATGGAGATGGTAAAAATGGTAAAGAGGGTATTTAAGTAAAATAATGCAAAATTTTATGTTTCCAATCTGCCTGACGCACATTATTCAGATATTGACGTTTTTCTTGATTTTCCCATTAAAGTAGGGCTATTTCAGTAATAACATGTATATTAAAGTAAAACTTAACGAATGTTGTATAGCACCTGTTAACAAAAACTTTATATATATGGTGAAATAAAAAGAGGGTTGCGCAGCTTTATTATTATTATTATTATTATTATTGTTATTATTATTATTTTGACAAAAGGGCGTTGGCCTTTTAATAAATGCTTATAGAATCTAGAAAAGTCAAAAGTTGGTTGAAAAGAAAATGTACTCCAAATTTGTACAAACTTGTCACAATCCTAAATTTAAGAAAGATTCCTGAAAACGGAATACGCACAATCCGATTTGCAGTGGTGGGGCCCTCAGTCAGTTTGTCCCAACTCCCAAAATCATTTGTTTGAAAATCACCGACTGGATGTTTTGTTTGAGGGTGGAGGTGGACCCTATATGAGTTCAAACAGAATCTGGTCCAATAGAATAGTCAATAGACTAGACTTAAACTATATGTCTATATCCATTGTTGGATCACCTGTTAACTTCGTGAATGGGTTGGCTAATAGGTTGGGGTCAGAATCAAAGGAGTTAATATTGTACTAGAAGTGGTTTTGATTTGGTCGGAAAAATAAAATATTTTGGTACTGATTAATAATTAAATATTATTTCAAAAGTGCTCTTACTGATAAATATAAATATTTACTTTTATATATATATATATATATGTTTATTAGTCAAAATTCATATAATTTGTTAAAATTATAGTTAAAATTATAAATCTATACCAACATTTGGGTGGCCTAGTTGGTAAGATATCGAGCCGACAAGTCTCAGGACTTGGGTTCGAGCCTCAACAACTAGCTGTGTGTTGGTGCTCCTTATATCCCATCTCCATCCCAAACGGTTCAAAAGAATAATAAGTGAGTTTCTCACAGACCGGGAGTATGGGGTCTCGCCCGGGAGCGGGTAGGGTGTTACTATGGTTACGCCCAAGTAGGGAAGCCACACTGGTCGCCCCCCTCTACCCATTTTTGTTTACCAAAAAAAATTATAAATCTATATCACTTCTAATATGTTAATATCTAGTAAAACAGTCTTACTGATAAATATAAATATTTACTTTTATATATATATATATATATATGTTTATTAGTCGAAATTCATATAATTTGTTAAAATTATAGTTAAAATTATAAATCTATATCACATCTAATATGTTAATATCTAGTAAAACAGACACTGAGCTGCTTCTACTCTAGTCGGCACGTTTTCTTGTAAGAGGAGTATCTGGATGCGCAACTTTTGAATTAAAAAAAAAAATTTTGATTTAATTTCCTAATTTTTTTTAGTTTGTTTCAAATTTGACTTTGCCGTTTTGATGGCCTTTCCAACCTCCACTATCAGTGTCATTACTCATTAGAGACGCATGGTTTCTAAACAGGATTCAGATCCTCTAAATTTCCTAGGGTACTCTATTAGTAGATTTCCTTAAATCCTAACCACTCTTTAATGATTTAATGGTCAAGATTCTACCATGTCAGTATTCCACTAACAATATTCTTAAAATAATAAAATATTATTGCAAACAAAAAAATTAAGATTATTGTTAGTGAAATGCTGACATGACAGAATCTAGACCATTAAATCATTAAAGAATGGTTAAAATTTAAAGAAATCTATTTAGTAGAGTGCCCTAAGAAATCTAGAGGATTTGAATCCTTCTAAACAAGACCCATATTAACATATTTTTAATTGATGGTTGAGAAGCTGCACATGTGGTCTTTAAAATCCTAAACTTTTTTTTTTTTTTTTTTTGAGGAAGTTTAAAATCCTAAACTTGATTCGTCTTTATCATTTTATATCTTGCTCATTTAAATCTAATTTAGATTTCTAGTCCATGCTTTGGCAGTGGAACTTGGAAATTTCTTGGAAGGTTCGTTGTTTACAAATGCCCCCAACATGTATCTTTATTTACGGAATAGCCAAACTTGCTTTTTCTTAATAATTAATCCAATCACTTTATTAGGATTTTTTCTAAAACTCTATATTGAATAATAGCCATTAAAAACGCTTAATAATAGTAGTAGTAATAATAATAATAACAACAACAAAAACTAATAAGTAATACATTTTTAATAATGATTATCCCTACATATATCTCTACAATATGGTTTAGTTACTGTAAGGACTCGATTCGTAACGAACCGTAACAGTGTTGGGTTCGCACGTAGAAAGGCCCAAACAATATCATTTGTAGAGCGTGGGTTTGAAAGGCTAAGCCTTGGTCACCAGGTGGTGGGTTTTTCGTGGTGGTCATGCGTGGTTAAGTTTTCTTCACCCCTGGATCCTTTCTCTTGGAGGTGGGCTAGGAGGCTCTGGTTTTTGGCCATTTTTCCCAGCCTCCTCTCTAGGTTACTTATTTTTCCTTTTATCCTCCCCAGCATTCACTGTCCTTCGTCCACGTATAGGATCAACATCTCCAAAGCTGATACTTGTCCCATCAGTCCATACCCAAAGTCGTTGGGGATGGTTGTAAAAGCCAAAGAATGCGGCTCTGTCAGGTTTAGAGTTTTGAATGGCAGTAAGGGCAGCTTTCTCTGGATATTTTAGATTTTTCTTCCAAGTTTTAGTCCTATACTGCTTTTACCCCTCTTTCCGGTAGGACTTTGGGTCTGCCGAGGACTGAACTGTCCTCGGCAGCATCTCAAAGCTATTTTGTCAAGCTTGGGCCATAGCCCTCCTTGACTTGGGCCTTTGGTTCCCCCACGGGAAAATGGGCCTGGCCCATAAATTACTTGGACCCCACAATAGCCCCTCAAAACCCTGCTATCCGACCTTCTAGTTGGAGAGGAGGGTTTTGGCAAGTCCGAGCCTTTATTACAGCTCATTTAATTCTGCCTTTCATCAATACTAGCAGTTTTCCCCCTGCCCAGAAAATATATCGGTTTACAGGGTATTCTCCTTAATTTACTCTTGACACGCTCCTGCCGTTTGGCTGTCCAAGATGCGCTTTTAATGACTTCCCTTTACGAGACTCATTTACATTCAACGGTTCGTCTGACGAGGTGGGGAAGCGGAACGGACACCTCTTTGCCTTCAGATTCTTTTGGAAACCTGAACAAATTTAATACCTTTTGTTTTGCCCTTCCTATAAGAGGACAAGCAGGGGGCTATCACTTTCGTACAGAGACCCTTTTATCTTTCTGAGATCTGAAACCCTTAGCCTCCCTTAGCGTTTATTTAACCCAACAGTTATACACCAAATCATGATACGTTCACTATAACGAGTGATGAAGGAACCATACCCCTCCTCAAAGCATCATGCTCTTATAAAACTCGAAATAGCTCGGTCAGGGCAAGGATGGCGGAGACTTAAGACTTGTCTCACCTTCCTTTCAGCCAAAATCCGAAGCAGGGACTCATCACGTCAAACTCTCGGCGTGACTGAGTCGAGAACACCCATCATCAGTACCAACCGCTCTCTTACGAGCATACCTAATATGGCCCCAGTGTGTTAGGAGTCAGGACCGAGGCAGGGACTAAATGCCCCTGCTTCTTCCTCTCTTCGTTCACCGGCGCCTCCTTTTGCCTCTCTTTCTTAGTCTTCCCAACACCAGATCCATCCTGGCGCTTTTCCTTCTCCCTCTTTTGCTCCTTTTTCTTTCTTTTCATCTTTTCTCTCTTCTTCTCCTCCTTCTTTTCATTCATCTCCTCCATCTTCTTCGTTCATCTCCTCCATCTTCTTCTGAGGAAGGTCCTTCTCTCGATATGGGCGCTACTGAGGCAGAGTTAGGAAAGACTCCGGAAACGAGTTTAGAAAGAGATCTGACTGTTTACCCAATGTATTGCTTTTTTTTTTTATGACTTTGGCAATCTATATTTTGTGTAGGCTTGTTTAAGCCCCTCTTTGTACGTTGTAATACATCTTTACATTAATAAAAATTGTTATCATTTTACTTTACATGTTCTATCTCTATATTTTTGAAATAATAGCGCAATGCAAAGATATACACCCTTGTGAGTTCTTTTTATTTTTAAACCGTGACCGACGTCTAGGACTAAAGTCCTAAATAAATAAAAAAAGGTCTTGCTCTGCGTTTATAAAAACAATCCGGTTTAATAATACTGAATCGAACGAATGATTCTTAGGGTTGAAACTCCCATTAGTCAGGAAGAGAAAGGGCATGATGATGAGCTTACTAAGTCGGCCCGGCACAATACCGCCGACTTTAGAATACACTACTTGGGACGCTAACCCTTTATTAAAGAAAGGGCGTTATTATGAATTTGCAAGTGCTGTTCGGCGCAATAATACAGCATTTAGATCAATGACACATAGGGCCGAAATACTTGCTGAGAAAAAGATATCACCACAACTTTAATAGGATTGTTTGGCAAAACAATGCCAACCTGTAAAAAAAAAAAAAAAAAAAAAAAAAAAAAAAAAAAAAAAAAAAAAAAAAAACGATACTTACCTCAAAACTAGCCGAGATGACAGCTCAGTGCTCGATGCGGTGTAGGAAGTAACCATCCGAGGACGTGCCACCCGCAAAATGAACAGCCCCCTAGGCTACTGAATAATGGCGTGTTTCACCATCTTCTTAACACTTCTATTGGCATTGACCTTTTACAGTATTTAAGCCGAGGATTGAATAACTTAGAATTGTTATTAAGTAGCCGACCTTACAAAACTTAATCTTTTTCTCATCCAAGTAGTTGGTTTCCCCATAGGCTTGAGTCCGAGGACTATGCAATGCCTTGGTTCTGTCCAAAACCTAGTTCTCCACATCCAGGTAGTTGGATTCCCCCTAGGCTTGAGTCCGAGGACCATGCAATGCCTTGGTTCTGTCCAAAACCTAGTTTTCCTCATCCAGGTAGTTGGTTTCCCCATAGGCTTGAGTCCGTGGACCATGCAATGCCTTGGTTCTGTCCAAAACCTAGTTTTCCTCATCCAGGTAAGTTTGGTTTCCCCATAGGCTTGAGTCCGAGGACCATGCAATGCCTTGGTTCTGTCCAAAACCTAGTTTTCCTCATCCAGGTAGTTGGTTTTCCCATAGGCTTGAGTCCGAGGACCATGCAATGCCTTGGTTCTGTCCAAAACCTAGTTTTCCTCATCTAGGTAGTTGGTTTTCCCATAGGCTTGAGTCCGAGGACCATGCATGCCTTGGTTCTGTCCAAAACCTAGTTTTCCTCATCCAGTAGTTGGTTTTCCCATAGGCTTGAGTCCGAGGACCATGCAATGCCTTGGTTCTGTCCAAAACCTAGTTTCCTCATCCAGGTAGTTGGTTTCCCATAGGCTTGAGTTCCGAGACCATTCAATGCCTTGATTCTGTCCAAAACCTAGTTTTCCTCATCCAGGTAGTTGGTTTTCCCATAGGCTTGAGTCCGAGGACCATGCAATGCCTTGGTTCTGTCCAAAACCTAGTTTTCCTCATCCAGGTAGTTGGTTTCCCCATAGGCTTGAGTCCGAGGACCATGCAATGCCTGTCCAAAACCTAGCCTCATCCAGGTTCGTTGAGTCCAACCAATGCCTAGTCCAAAACCTAGTTTTCCATCCAGGTAGTTGGTTTTCCCATAGGCTTGAGTCCGAGGACTATGCAATGCCTTGGTTCTGTCCAAAACCTAGTTTTCCTCATCCAGGTTGGTTTTCCCATAGGCTTGAGTCCGTGGACCATGCAATGCCTTGGTTCTGTCCAAAACCTAGTTTTCCTCATCCAGGTAGTTGGTTTTCCCATAGGCTTGAGTCCGTGGACCATGCAATGCCTTGGTTCTGTCCAAAACCTAGTTTTCCTTTGGCGCTGGACCTTGGCTTTAGGGGAGTTAGCTCCTCGGCCAAGCCCCTAGAATTATCCGCGCGATTAACGCTACCAAGCGTAGCCCCTAGTCAAGAAGCATAGCCCCTAGCGGAACTTTACTCTAAAACTCTATAACCAGTTGTCAAATGACAAGGGAACTCTCTCGACCCACTGCCTATGCCAACACACAAGCCCTTCCCACAGACGGCGCCAATTGTAAGGACTCGATTCGTAACGAACCGTAACAGTGTTGGGTTCGCACGTAGAAAGGCCCAAACAATATCATTTGTAGAGCGTGGGTTTGAAAGGCTAAGCCTTAGTCACCAGGTGGTGGGTTTTTCGTGGTGGTCATGCGTGGTTAAGTTTTCTTCACCCCTGGATCCTTTCTCCTGGAGGTGGGCTAGGAGACTCTGGTTTTTGGCCATTTTTTCCAGCCTCCTCTCTAGGTTACTTATTTTTCCTTTTATCCTCCCCAGCATTCACTGTCCTTCGTCCATGTATAGGATCAACATCTCCAAAGCTGATACTTGTCCCATCAGTCCATACCCAAAGTCGTTGGGGATGGTTGTAAAAGCTAAAGAATGCGGCTCTGTCAGGTTCAGAGTTTTGAATGGCAATAAGGGCAGCTTTCCCTGGATATTTTAGATTTTTCTTCCAAGTTTTAGTCCTATACCGCTTTTACCCCTCTTTCCGGTAGGACTTTGGGTCTGCCGAGGACTGAACTGTCCTCGGCAGCATCTCAAAGCTATTTTGTCGAGCTTGGGCCATAGCCCTCCTCGACTTGGGCCTTTGGTTCCCCCACGGGAAAATGGGCCTGGCCCATAAATTACTTGGGCCCCACAGTTACAAAAAAAAAAAAAAAAAACCAGAGTTGAGTTTTTTTTTTTTTCAAAGAAAGCTTATAATTTTATTTGGAATTTAATAAAAGTCTATATTAAATTCATTAATTCAAATTAGTACTTACTTTTTTAATTAAAATTTTATATTATTCAAAAAAAAAATATATATTTATATTTAGTGCGTAATCTCATAATTATTACGATACACCAGTACACATCGATATCAAAATATTTCATTTTAGTAGCCAATCTAGCACAACAACCAAAACGGAATTCAAAACATTGGGATTAAAAAAAAAAAAAAAACTGGCAAACTTGGCTAAGAAAAGAATCCTTGTGTCTAAAACAGCCAACGGAATTTTGTAGGTGCCCCACGTATGGCGTATGCATAGCCTGCTTAATATATGCTTAAAATTAAAGTATCGTTGGACATCCTATAAAAAAATAAAGTAGGTCCTTCAAACTGATGTAAAACAAATTGAAAAAAAAAATCTGCGTGTCTAAAACAGGAGAAATTATGGAAATTCCCGGAGGCCCACCAGATAAGAAAGTGCATTTAAATTTATGACTCAGCTCTGCAACACCACTGATTTGAATAGAGAGCTTTGAAAACCCGCTAAAAAATAAAGTAGGTCCTTCAAGTTGGTGGGGTACTTGCTGGTATTTGGTAAATTAAAGTAACTGTAATTAATTAAGAGATGGATAGAAATCTGTTTTCTTTAACTTTACTAAGAGTTGTACTTATTCCATCTTATTGTGAAATGACGTCCATCAAAAAAATTATTCATTATGTTAATTTATTTAGAAAATCAACCTAGTTGTTCTAAAATCTTTTTCTATCTTTCTTGGTCATCTCTTTGACCGAACGTGCATGATTTAAGATATTTTGTCATTTTATTATTTTAGTATTTTACTCACGATTTTGTGACGAACCTAAACAGTATTGGGTTCGCACGTAAAAGGTCCAGACAATATGATTTGTAGAGCATGGGTGTAAGAACTAAGTTAACTGTGGTATCTCTTCTAAAGATTTACTCTCAAGCACGTCCAAGGTTTAAAGTTGGTATATCGAATGTTTTCCTTTCGTGATTAGTGCAATTCTCTCTTTCTTCTCTTCCTTTCTTCTTTCTTTTTTTTATGTCTGTTCCTCTTTTTTCTTTTTCTGTCCGATTCCCTTCTTCATGTTCTTCTTTTAGTTTATATACCCCCCTTTGCGCTCCATCATTGCCGCACATGTGTAGGTTGTGTCCGGAAGATTTCTTTCTGTCCCATCTGGCACCTCCTGGAACTTCCTATGGACAGCTGTAAGGCTGCTTCCCTACTGTTCAGGTATCACCTCCACATTAATGCGGCCAGAGAGTTGGTTGAGAGGTCATTAATGCGGAGGCAGCTGTAGTTTCAGATATTTGTTTGCCTTATCTCTTTCATCTTTAGTCGGCTACTCTATCCTTTGCGATGACCTAATTCTGAGATCTGATCGCAGTGAGACCACGTCCTGATCGTCCTCGGACGCGATCGTCCTTGGACGCGTACTGCCGAGGAGCGTGGTGTCCTCGGACGGGTATATGGCCTCGGATGGGCCACGGGCCCAACAATTCTGAACCAATTCTGAACCCTACGGGCCCATTAATCGAACGATCCCCACATTACTCTTTAGTGCCACACATGGGGTGGACTAGTTACTAGTTAGGGACCTATAATATAATACATCCCACCAAATCCTCCAAGTCCAACAATTTTCAAATAGATTAACACAGAAAATTGGTACACAATAAGATTTATTGTAAACTTTATCATGTAAAAATCATTTGAGGTAAAATGATAGTATAAAAATAGTGTTCAAAATTTCTAATATCATTTATAACTAAAATCTTTCAAATTTTATTAATGACGCAAATGATGACTCGAATATTTCTAAACCACAGAGATAGTGGCATCTTTTCCGAATAAGATAAAAATCAACATATATAAAACAGCACATAATAAATACTCCATCTCCCTCCTGGCCTGGAAACAAAGGAAGGCCCAGGCAGCATTTCTTTTTGGGAAGAAAATAAACATACAATACAGCACAAACTGCCAAATTATTGAATAAAATATTAGCCTATCTATGAACAATTTGACATCTCATAGGAGACAACTGGATAGGAAAATTCTAATTATCACCTTGATAAAACTCTAAATTAAATGTGATAAAAAAAGAAGAAGATGGTGACGCTTTAACTAACTCCTACATCTCATGATATTAATTTCAGTTAGTTCAATTGATAAAAATTTTGATAGTTGCATAAGAAATCTGGGGTTCGATCTCCGCTTGTACTAAAAACTGATTGATACAGGCAAATTGCTGGCAAATTTTACTGATGTGACTCATTTGAGATTTGAATTTCAGTGCATAGTATCTAAAAAATATGCTATGGTAATACTATACTATATTGGTAGGAAATAATGAATGCGGATATGGTGCAACTCAAAGTAAAAAATTGATTTTCAATTTCAATTTTTGAATTAGAAAACTTGTTAAACTTTCAAGCTCTTACACTTTTTTTTAACCTCTCAAACTTTTAAATCTCACAATTACGCCCTACAAGTATTGTAGAAATCCAAATTTAAATGGGAGGTCAATGAGAGATTGAAAATTTATAATATTGTGACCTTAGTCACGTTTTTAGTGATTCTTGCTATTTTTAGGATTTTGATTTTGTGAATTGAGTAGGGTCTTAAATTCAAAATGTATATCAATTTGCATTTTTTTTAGGAGTATTTTTTAATGTCAATTTGTGAGAATATGCTAGGTGAAGCACTTATTCTCCATTTTTACCTCGCACCCTTAGTGCGATGGTCACTCCAAGTGAGGGGTAAGGAACAGGGTTCAAGTTTCCAAGAGGGAGACTTACACATATATATACATTTAGATTAGACTAGAGTGAAATATATATATATATATATATATATATATATATTTATATATATATATATATAGAGGACAGTACCTTAAGTTCTGTTCTTTAGGTTTTCCTCTTAAGATTCAGTCATGTGGCTATTTAATTAAAAAATATACTTCCATCTTATGAAAAAAAATCTACATAGCAGAATCTTAAAATTGAAACTTAAGAAACAGTACTTAAGTATTGAATCTAAGTTTTGCCCATTTTTAGATTTATATATATATATTCTAAGATGGTGAATTAGATTTTTTTTTTTCTTTTTACATTAAATGAAAAGCAATTTTGCGTCCAAATACTCACTTGCAAAAAGTAGAAATTTTTATTTCAACACTTTTATTTTCGGTACCTTCTAAAGTAGATCGGATTGTGACTATAATCGGTTCTAAGTAGAGCTGCAGGTAGAGCAAACAAATTGAAGATGTTTTAATTAAAATGTCTTATATTTTCTCAATTCTCAGCATAGAAAAAGGCTGCCATAGAAATTCAAATTAAACCAAACATGACCAATTGATGGACGAGTTGTTCGTTTGGTAGGGCTTAAATTAATCAAGATTGAAAAGAATTCAATTGAATATGAGATTACCGAGATGTCATAACTCAAAACTCAAATGTGTTTTTTAATGAGTTTTTTTTTTTTTTTTTTTGTTGAGACCAATCTTCTAGATACTAGATAGTTAGTGAGCGTTTGGATTCAACTTAATCCAGTATTTTCAATATGTGTTTGCATTTTGCTGAAGCTGGGACCCACGTGCACGCTGAAGTTGGAGGAAACGCAAGGCTGCTGAGAAACGCAAGTTTTCAGCCGCACTAGTTGACCAAGTCAACCGTGGTCTCGTTGCGATCAGATCTCAAAATTCAGTCATCTCAAAGGGTAGAGTAGCCGACTAAAGATGAAAGAGATAAGGCAAACAAATATCTGAAGTTACAGCTACCTCCGCATTAATGACCTCTCAACCAACTCTCTGGCCGCATTAATGTGGAGGTGATACCTGAACAGTGGGGAAGCAGCCTTACAGCTGCCCATAGGAAGTTCCAGGAGGTGCCAGATGGGACAGAAAGAAATCCTCCGAACCCAACCTACACGTGTGCGGCGAGGATGGAGCGCAAAGGGGGATATATAAACTAAAAGAAGAACATGAAAAGGGGGGATTGAGACAGAAAAAAGGAAGAAAAAGAACAAGAGACGGAAAGTAGAGAGAGAAAAGGGAGAAGAGAAAGAAGGATTGGTACTAGTCACTAAGGAGGAATATCCAGAGTATCAACTGAAAAACCTTGAACGTTCATGAAATTGAGTCTTTGGAGGAGAGATTACAGTTAGCCTAGTTCTTTACACCCACGCTCTAAAAATCATATTGTCTGGGCCCTTTACGTACGAACCCGATACTGTTTTGGTTCGGTGCTAAATCGTGTCCTTACAAGTACAAAAACCAAAGAGTTTAGAATAAATGAATCGTAAAAAAAAGTGCTTCATAATAATAATATAAAAAACTGCATAATTTACATTTTATACATAATAATATCCTTACAAAATTTATTATAGAGTTAACAAAATATAAAAATGACTATCAATAGTATTTCAATTATATATATAGAAATTATATTATGCATCTTATTGTATATCTTTAAATATATCCATGCATATGCATAGGGTTACAAGCATAGGGTTACAAGCTAGTCTATATATATAATAATAAGTAAAGCTAAGAGAAACTCAAATTAGAATTTCAAATTAGAGTTTTAATTTTACGCCATGTGTCATAAATTATTTACTCTTAAAAAGTTTTATTTCTTAATTTAGAATCAAATGTGGGATCACATCATAAGTACTCATCCAAATGAGTTATTAAGTACTGTAAGGACTCAATTTGTAACGATCCCAAATTGGTATTGGGTTCGAACGTTAAAGGCCCAAACAATAAATTTGTAGAGCGTGGATGTCAAAGAACTAGGTTAACTCTAAAAGAAAAACGATTAAATTTAACGTTTATAGATGGATTAGCACTAATACGACGATCAATTTCTCATTGAAACAAGTTCAGTTCTTTATTTCGTAAGGTTTTCTTCTAAGTACTCCTTGTTTAGAAGTTCCGATCCTCTTCTTTCAATGCATTCTTTCATGT
Organism: Quercus lobata; assembly: GCF_001633185.2. Lineage (NCBI taxonomy): Eukaryota > Viridiplantae > Streptophyta > Magnoliopsida > Fagales > Fagaceae > Quercus > Quercus lobata. The sequence goes on along the minus strand of NC_044910.1, from coordinate 1,672,632 downwards.
TATATACTGCTCTCTTGATGTCATCTTCACCACACACGTGTAGGTTGGGTTCGGGGGATCACTTTCTGTCCCATCTAACACCTTCTGGAACCTCCAACCAGCAGCTGTAAGGCTGCTTCATCACTGTTCAGGCATCACCTCTACATTAATGCGGCCAGAGAGTTGGTTGAGAGGCAATTAATGTCGAAGCAGCTGTTGTTAAAGATATTTATTTACCTTTTCTTTCTTACCCTTGGTCCCATATCCCACCTTTAGTGGTAATGTAGCTCTGAAGTGTGTTTGCAACAACCTGGCGTTCAGGTCGTCCTCGGACACATATTGCCTAGAAGGATTTTGTCCTTAGAAGAACACTGAACTCATCTCACGTGATATCTACTCTTCTTTTCATTTGGTTACCCTTATAACCTGATATGGGCCTCCTCGGACAGTTTTACGTCCTCGAATGGGCCACAAGCCCAATTAACATAGTTTCAATAATTATTGATTAACCGGCCCCCATAATAGCCCCTCAAAATCTTGCTTTTCGACTCATCGGGAGAAAAGACTGATTTTGATGTCACAAGCCCATACCCCTTTATGTTTTGGGCATGCTCCTGACGCTTCAGCATCTCAAGCGTGGCAGCATTAAATTTTGGCGACGCCCCTGTCTCCCACGTTCAACGGTAAGATGTAAATCGAACGGTAGGAGGTCTATCTCGTTTCGCGAGCGGGAACTTTCCCGCTCATAACTTTTGCACGACTATAAAGGAATTCTCAAATCAATTCTCTTTCTTACCTTCAGCGATCACACAATTTTAGAGCTCATACACTGAACCTGTCTTTCTCATTTTTCGTCGTTTTCCTAGCATCCATAAATACTTAAATCTTGTCCGAGGACCCTCTTTCAAACCTGTAAGTTTTCTCAAAACCTTTACCGCTTTCATCTTAAACTCGTTAATTTCTCGACTAAATCCTTTAGGAAAATGGGGGAAAAAGAGGGTAAGTTTCGATGTCTAGTTGAGTCCGAGGAAAGTATGAGAAATTTCCGCTCTAAGTATAGGATTCCCTCAACGGTGGGTATGAGGTATGCAGTCCAAAGGGAATGGGCCGACGCTAGACAAACAAGGGAAGTGATTATTCCCATGATTGCCTTCATAGAAGGCAGGATGACCATCCCCATGGGTAAGATTACTAGGAGCTACCTTAGGTTCTTTAGGTTATCCCCAACTCAGTGTGCCTCAAATATGTTTAGGGTCCTGGGGAGTATAGAGGCTTTGAACGAGAGAATGGACCTAAACCTAAATCATCATGACGTGAACTGGGTGTACAACCTTCATCACTTGAAGGGGCAGGGGTATTATCTCAAGTCGAGATATCCCGAGGTGAGGCTAATTCAGTGCCTTCCCACTTCAAACAAGAACTTAAAGGAGGATTTCCTTATCTTTTCTGGGGAATGGCATGATGGTCTGCCATGCCCCACGGAGGAAGGAAAACCAAGTGGGAATGCAGTCATAGATCTATAATATCCAGTCCATACAAATTTTTCCTTTTTTTTTTTTTTTTTGTTTGTTTGTTTTAAGTCTTAGTATTCTTATCCCTAATGATGTTTCATTTCAATTCAATGGTTTTGCAGATAGACGATTCACGAAACCCAACCTAAAGTTAGTCAACAAAGCAAGCTTGGATAGGGTATTGAAAGCCGAGATATACGTGAACGAAGCTGACGGCCAACTCCGGGCAGCCCATTTAATCCTCGGCTACACTGTATTAGTGTTGCCTTCAAGGGGTTCATCGTTCCAGAAGGTATCCCAATTCCCTGGGATACATCCCGCACTGAGCTCCTTTTTGTGGCTGCCGTCTCAACAGGAGCCTCTTCATCCCAGCCTATCCTCAGAGAAGAGGAAGTAGAAGAGCAGGAGGAAGAGGAAGAAGAAGAGGAAGAAGTTGTAGAACTCTCAGACTCCTCGGAAGATTTTGGGGTTTTTGATCAACCTATACGCTCCGAGGAAGATCTTGACGAAATGGGAATACAGAGGAAGCCCCAAAGAAGTTTAATGGAGTTGATCGAGAATCAGCCTGGGGGGAAGAATGCACCGGGGAAATCAACGCAATCCCAGATTCCTTCTCTTCCCACCAAGTCTCCACCTCCTGCTCCTCGTCCACCTTCTCATCAACCTCAACAGCCAGTTAGAGTTGATGCGGTCGAATTGAAAAGGCGCAGGGAACAGAAAGGGAAGGACGTGGTGGATGTTGGCAAGTCCCGTCCGAACCGCGAGGAAGATGCCCAAAGAGTTGCAAAGCAGCAGAAGACTAGCCATCTTCCTCAACAAGGCCAGGAGAGGTCTGAAACTTAACCTCCTGAGCCCCCCTATGAGAGGATACATCTATTAGGGACTTCAACGGTGGCATTGGGTGTCACGTAGCCTCGGCTATAGAGGAGACCTTGTTACTCCCAAAGGACATGGTTGAAATAAAGAATGCGAGGAGGAATGAGCTCATCCTCAATAATAAAAGATACTTGGGCATGATATAGTGCTAACTCTTTTCTTTTTCTTTTTGTGTTCATTACTCATTGATGTGTACTTTTTACTGACTATAGTATTAATCTCTTCTTTGTAGGTTATCCAAAATACTTTTAAGTTGGATGAGATGTTCAATATTTGCTACAGTCAGCTAGATGATGAAAAGAAGAAACAGGCAACGGCTGTACAGACTTTGACACAATCCGAGCAGGACTTGGTTGATGCGAGAAAAAAGTTACTTGCTGAGGAACAAGCTCGCAAGAGTGCTGACTCGGCCTTGGAAGGCTATCAAAGCAGGCCGAGGAAACCTAAGAAGCACTCGGCCTGGGAGCAAGTTGCTGTCCTTAAGAAGCACTTGGAGGAAACCTAAAAGCTGAGGGAGCAAGCTGAAAAGTCTAGGGAGGAAGCTGAGAAAGCAAAAACCAAGGCTGAACAGGCAACGAATGAAGCCGAGCAAAAAGGCTATGAAATCGGTGTGGCTGAGACGGAGGAGACATTAAGAGCAGAGGTGCCAATGGTGTGCCGTATCTACTGCACCCAAACTTGGGATAAAGCCCTTAACCGAGCTGGTGTTGAGGCTTCATCCAAGTTGAGGAAGCCAGAGAATGTGTTCTATCCTGAAGCAATCCGCACCTCAACTCCTCCATCCAGTCAGACTGAAGACACTCCCTCAACCGTCAATCCTAATGAGGGAGTTTTGCCTCCAAGTCTTCTTTCTCTTGGTCAACTGGAACCAGCTAAAGAGAACAATGCCCTTCCAGAAGCTTCCTTGGACAAGACTGCAACTGCTTCTGAGGCAGAGGTGGCCTCTCAGGGCTTTCAACAGGATTTGGCTTCCACAGTCATGCCAGCTGGGGGAGCTGCTAAGGATAAAGAGGGAGTTACCACCTCGGAGGCAGATAAATCAGCCAGCCAAGCTCCAAAGCTCCAAATCAAGTTGAAAAAATAGGACTTATTTTGTAATTTGACTAGGGCTTTTGTAAGGATTCTTATGTTTATTTACTTATTGTTATTACCGTTTTATCTTATTTTTGTACTTGCTCACAGTGTTATCTTCATTTGAATGGACTCATTTTGGCTATCTTTCATTTGCAAGAGAAAAAATAACTTATAAACATTAACAATTGGGGATTAAAAATGGGTGATAACCATTAATGCTATGAGGTCTCAGGGAGACATCTTGGATACATACGTATTGTTTCTAATCAATTGAAACTTTAAGGAATGCTCAAAAGTTGAATAAAGTTGGGTCTTCAGTACTTCAATTCTACATTAAATGATGTTCATAGACTTCTATTTAATACTTCAGTAGATGTTATAGGATATTAATTTCCACTAAGTTTGTGGTCCGAGGACCTGACGTAACTTAGTTTCTGTTTAACACTTCAATAGATGTCATAGGGCATTAATTTCCACTAAGTTTGTGGTCCGAGGACCTGACATAACTTAGTTTCTGTTTAACACTTCTTAATTTTCACTAAGTTTGTGGTCCAAGGAACTGACATAATTTAGTTTCTATTTAACACTTCAATAGATGTCATAGGGCATTAATTTCCACTAAGTTTATGATCCGAGGACCTGACATAACTTAGTTTCTGTTTAACACTTCAATAGATGTCATAGGGCATTAATTTCCACTAAGTTTGTGGTCCGAGGACCTGACATAACTTAGTTTCTGTTTAAGACTTCAATAGATGTCATATGGCATTAATTTCCACTAAGTTTGTGGTCCGAGGACCTGACATAACTTAATTTCTGTTTAACACTTCAATAGATGTCATATGGCATTAATTTCCACTAAGTTTGTGGTCCAAAGACCTGACATAACTTAGTTTCTGTTTAACACTTCAATAGATGTCATAGGGCATTAATTTCCACTAAGTTTGTGGTCCGAGGACCTGACATAACTTAGTTTCTGTTTAACACTTCAATAGATGTCATAGGACATTAATTTCCACTAAGTTTGTGGTCCGAGGACCTAACATAATTTAGCTTCTGTTTAATACTTCAATACATATCATTAGGTGTGGAAACACAAGATGCACGGTTAGCATAAATTAAAGGAAAAATCCAAACTAGACTACTTTTATTAATAATAATACATCTTGAGATTATTTACATTCCAAGGGTGAAGTACAGCTTTTTCATCTAGGTCTTCCAGATAATAGACTCCTATTCCAGCTACTGAAGTGATCCGATAAGACCCTTCCCAATTAGGCCCCAATTTTCCCCAAGCTGGATTCTTGGTGGTTCCCAGAACTTTCCTCAGTACCAAATCTCCTACGGCTAATGGTCTCAGCTTCACATTAATATCATAGCCTTGCTTGAGTTTATGCTGGTAGTAAGCCAATTGGACCATTGCACTCTCCCTTCGCTCTTCAATCAAGTCTAAACTTTTTCCCAATAGCCCGTCGTTACTGTTCGAGGAAAATGTACTAGTTCTTAACGTTGGGAATCCAGTTTCCAGAGGGATGACAGCCTCGACTCCATAGGTCATGGAAAAAAGGAGTCTCTCCTGTTGACCGTCGAGGCGTTGTTCGATAGGTCCAAAGAACATGTGGCAATTCCTCCACCCATTTTCCTTTTGCATCGTCCAGCCTCTTCTTAAGCCCACTGACTATTACTTTGTTAACAGTTTCAGCTTGCCCATTCCCTTGAGGATAGGTTGAAGTGGAATATCTATTCTTTATACCTAAGTCTGAACAGTATTGCTAGAAGGCCGTTATTCGAGACAAGAGTGCGCGGAGTTCCAAATCGTGTGACAATATTCTTCTAGATAAACCGCTTAACATCTACGTCTCTGATGTTAGCCAAAGGTTCGGTTTCAACCCATTTAGTGAAATAATCCGTGCCGACCAACAGATACTTTTTATTTCCTAAGGCTTTAGGAAAAGGGCTGACAATATCCAGCCCCATTGAGCAAAAGGCCAAGGGCTAGACAGAGGGTTAAGAATTCCTCCAGGCTGGTGGATGTTTGGAGCAAACCTTTGACACTGGTCACATTTTCTAACATACTCTTGCGCTTCATTCTGCATATTTGGCCACCAATATCCTTGAGTAATGGCCCGGTGTGATAGGGACCTTCCCCCTGTATGACTTCCATAAATGCCTTCATGCAGCTCTTCTAGAAGTGACTCTGACATCTCGGGATGTACACAAAATAGGCACGGCCCAGAAAAGGATCGTTTGTATAACTTTTTGTCCTCAAATAACCAAAATCGAGGAGCTTTCCTCCATATTTTCTCAGCTTCTACTTTCTCTTCGGGCAAGATGTCACTTTCGGGGTATTTCAATATGGGATCCATCCAGCTCGGTGCTAGATTGACTTGATGAACTTGGCAAACGTCAGTTTCTGGTGGGGTAGCGGTACACAAATCTTCGACGATGATCACTCGAGGAAAACTCCATGCTGAAGAGGTGGCAAGGGTTGCCAGGGAGTCGGCATGAGTATTTTCACCTCGGGGATATGCGACAAGTCGAAAAATTCAAATTTCATTTGCCTACGCCTAACTTGACTTAAATACCCCTGCATTCTTGGATCTTGGGCTTCCAGTTCTCCCTTCACCTGGCCGACTACCAATCTTGAATCCGAGAATAATTCTGCTACCTTTCCACCAATTTTTTGGATCATACTCATTCCCATCAATAAAGTTTCGTATTCTGCTTTGTTGTTAGTAGCAGAGAATCCCAGCCTCAAGGACTTCTCAATGATGACATCCTCAGGGGATATCAAAACTAGCCCTAATCCTGCCCCCCGTTGGTTTGCTACTCCGTCCACATATACTCTCCAGGAGGGAGCGTGTTGTGTGGAGATTAGACCAACCGATTTTTCATCCATGTCATTTTGTTTCATGTTAGCTTCTTCTGGACACTCGGCGAACTCAACTACCAGATCGGCAAGGACTTGGCCTTTCACAGAGGTGCGAGGCATATACTTGATGTCAAAAGCACCTAGGATTGTGCCCCACTTAGCAATTCTCCCAGTGTAATTTGCACTTCTAAGTATAGACTTGAGAGGTAATTGAGTTAAGACAATCACTGTATGGGCTTGAAAGTAACGTGGAAGTTTGCGTGTTGCGTGGACCACCGCTAAGATGGCCTTTTCCAATGATAAATATCTCATCTCGGCTTCATGAAGGGACTTACTTATGTAGTAAACTGGTCTTTGGACGCCGCTGTCCTCTCGTATTAAGACAAAACTAACTGCATGAGGGGCAACTGCCAGATAAGCAAACAGCACCTCATCCACCTCAGTACTAGACATGATAGGCGGCCTGGACAGGTATTCCTTCAACTGCTGAAACGCCACAGCACACTTCTCGGTCCATTCAAATCCTTTCCACTTATGCAGTAGAAGGAAAAAGGGACGACACCTCTCGGCCGATCTGGAGATAAATCGGTTCAAAGTAGCAGTCATCCCAGTCAGTTTTTGCACCTCTTTTGGATTCCGAGGTGCTTGTAAATCGTTAATGGCCTTAATCTGATCTGGGTTCACTTTAATTCCTCTATGAGTCACCATATATCCCAAGAACCTTCTGGAGCCTACGCCAAAGGAACACTTTGAAGCATTCAGACGTAGCTTATGCTTTCTCAATATTCCAAAGATGTTCATAAGATCTTCCACATGCTCGGACACCACTTTACTCTTCACTACCATGTCATCGATATAGACTTTAATGTTTCTGCCCAGTTGCGGTTCAAACATTTTAGTCATCATCCATTGATAGGTAGATCCTGCATTTTTTAAACCAAATGATATCACCTTATAATGATAGTTTCCAATAGGGGTAACAAAAGTCGTCTTCTCTTGATCGTCCAATACTAACGGTATTTGGTGATATCCTTGGAAGGCATCCAAGAAACTCATCCTAGGATGACCAATGGTTGCATCCACCAACTGGTCTATCTTCGGCATGGGAAATGGATCCTTGGGACAAGCCTTATTGAGGTTCGTGAAGTCCATGCACACTCTCCACTTTCCTGTCTTCTTCTTTACCACCCCCGTGTTGGCCAACCATTGAGGATAAAAAACTTCTTTGATAGCCCCAGCCTGCTTGAGCTTGGCCACCTCACTCCTGACAGCTTCGGCGTGCTCTTTTGATGGTCGCCGAGGTGGCTGTCTTTTGGGAATAACAGAAGGATTCATGTTGAGTCAATGACAAATGAAATTCAAATCTACACCTGGGCTTCATATGGGCTCCACGCGAACACATCCACATTTGCTCTGAGGAATTCCAACAATTTCTCCTTCTCTTGCAAAGGCAGTTTAGCCCTAACCTGGAAGAATCTTTCCAGATCATCAACAATAATTGCCCTCTCCAATTCTTCACACTTTACCTCATTGGCTGGTACATCCGAGGGTAATGCTGGGGGTTTTAATTGCTATAATCCATTATCGACGGTAGTCGAGGTCTCTACATCTGGCCGATGTTGTATAGCCGCTACCAGGCATTGTCGAATTGCAACCTGGCTTCCTACTATCTTCAATACTTGGCCTCCGAATAAGTACTTCACTTTTTGATGCAGAGTAGATGAGACTGCTCCCAGGGTATGAAGCCAAGGTCTACCCATAATAGCCGTGTATGGAGAGAAAACATCTATAACAATGAAGTCCACCTTCACCACATCCATACTGGCTTGCACAGGTAGTCTGATTTGTCCTTTCGGAGCGACCATCCTTCCCTCAAAATACCCCAGAGGGGAGCTGTAGGCTGCTAAGTCCTCTGGCTTCAGACCTAGCCCCTTATACAAATTTGGGTACATTATATTCACAGCATTACCTTGATCAATCATCACCCTTTTGACATCGTACCCACCAATTCTCAGCGTGACCACCAAAACTCATCATGGGGTTGTATGGTTCCAACCTTGTCCTCATCCAAAAAGCTCAGAATCAGGGGGACGTCCACCCTGGCTCTCTTCAACGCTTGGCAATGATCCTCGGCCAGAGGTCGGAACACCAACAGTACCCTGGAAGGACAAGATCCAGTCCTCCCTGGGGCAGCAAAAATAACGTTTATTGTACCAAGGGGGAGTCTTGAAGAAGCGTCCCCACACATTTCTGAGCCTGCCTGGCTTACCTTACCACTGGAATAATGCAAGAGTTGCTTCAATTTCCCCTCTCGGACCAACTGCTCTAAATGGTCCCATAAATTCCTACAATCTTCCGTCGTGTGCCCATGATCCTGATGATAGTGGCAATATAGGTTCGGGTTGCGTCTCCTAGGCTCTCCCGCCATCTTGTTTGGCTATTTGAAAAAGGGCTCATTCTTTATCTTCTCCAACACCTGTTGCACCGGCTCCCAAAACCCTGCATTAACCACCTGGGTGTCAACAGAACCTGATTGCCCAACGAAGTCTTTCCGAGGTCGGTTACTATTGTAACGATTCGACCTGAAATCCCTCCTCTCCTAAGGGATTACCTTAGCCTTTCCTTTTCCCTGAAGTTGGTCCTCTTCTATTCTTCTGTACTTATCAATCCTATCCATCAATTGGTGTACACTGATAATAGGTTTGCTAGTTAGAGATTTCCTCAAATCATGATCGGCTGGAAGGCCAGCTTTGAAAGTACTTATGGCCACGTCATCATGCTCTCCCTCTATTTCATTAAACATTTCCCAGTATTTATTTGGATAAGTTTTGAGAGTCTCGCCTTCTCGCATAGACATAGACAGCAAGGATCCCAAAGGTCGGGGAACCCTATTGCAAGTGATAAAGCGAGCGCTACAAGCCCGGGTAAGCTTTTTGAAGGACTCAATAGAATTGGCCCTTAAACCGTTGAACCATCTCATCACCATCGGACCCAAACTTGATGGAAAGACCTTGCACATCATGGCCTCATCCCTGGAGTAGATAGCCATCTTTTGGCTAAAATGGCTAACGTGTTCTACTGGGTCTGACCGGCCATCATACAGGGTGAATGTAGGCTGGTGGAATCGTCGAGGAAGAATCGCATCTTCTATATTCCTTGTGAAGGGTGATTTGGAAACTTGGCTCAACGCTTTGTTCATGGCATTGTTCCCCAAGCCCCTGCTAGGCGGGCTTCTGTACCTATGTCGATGGTTGTGCTCTTCTTCATAGGAAAAGGTCTCACTAGGCGGAGTTCTGGATCTTCGCCTATAACTAGCTCCATCCGTCTCCTCGGATGATGGTTCGGAGCAAGGTGGGGAACGTTCACGCCAGGCGTGGCGCAACTCTCTTTTCAATTCGTCAACCTTACGTTGCAGGTTCCTGTCATTCTTTGCATGGGAAACATGACTCTTCCCACGAGAGTGACTTTTGGTGGTATGAGTTGTGCGCACACTCCCCTCACGGCCTTCTCTCCGTTCGGGACTCCGGTGGGGATCACCATGCTGGGAGCCCCTTGACTCTGCTTGGTGTGGGTTGGCATTTACCTGATGTGGTCCTGCTGCATAATGATGTGGACCTGCTTCTTCCATCATGAACGTTGCGCCGGATTTCTTTTAAGTTAGATCAAACTCTTCCCACAAACGACGCCAATTGTAAGGATTTGTAACGATCCCAAATTGGTATTGGGTTCAAACGTTAAAGGCCCAAACAATAAATTTATAGAGCGTGGATGTCAAAGAACTAGGTTAACTCCAAAAGAAAAACGATTAAACTTAATGTTTATAGATGGATTAGCACTAATATGACAATCAATTTCTCATTGAAACAAGTTCAGTTCTTTATTTTGTAAAATTTTCTTCTAAGTACTCCTGGTTTAGAAGTTCCGATCCTCTTCTCTCAATGCATTATTTCATGTTATATACTGCCCTCTTGATGTCATCTTCACCACACACGTGTAGGTTGGGTTCGGGGGATCCCTTTCTGTCCTATCTAACACTTTCTGGAACCTCCAACCAGCAGCTGTAAGGTTGTTTCATCACTGTTCAGGCATCACCTCCACATTAATGCGGCCAGAGAGTTGGTTGAGAGGCAATTAATGCGGAGGCAGCTGTTGTTAAAGATATTTGTTTACCTTTTCTTTCTTACCCTTGGTCCCATGTCCCACCTTCAGTGGTAATGTAGCTCTGAAGTGTGTTTGCAACAACCTGGCGTTCAGATCGTCCTCAGACACATATTGGCCAAAAGGATTTTGTCCTCGGACGAACACTGAACTCATCTCACATGATATCTACTCTTCTTTTCATTTGATTACCCTTATAACCTGATATGGGTCTCTTCGGACAGTTTTACATCCTCGGATGGGCCACAAGCCCAATTAACACGGTTTCAATAATTATTGATTAACCGGCCCCCACAAGTACAAAAACCAAAGAGTTTAAAATAAATGAATCGTAAGAAAATAGTGTTTCACAATAATTTAAAAAAAAATGAACTATTTACATTTTATACCCAATAATATTCTTACAAAATTTTTTAAAGAGTTAACAAAATATAAAAATGACTATTAATAGTATTTAAATTATATATATAAATTATATTATGCATCTTATTTTATATCTTTAAGTATATTCATGCATATGAATGGGGTTACAAGCTAGTAATTATAATAGTATTCTAATTTAATAAGATATCCCTGAAAAACTCTTGAAATCAAAATATCAAAATTTAGCAAATGATAAAAATAAAAACCTACCTACATCCCTCTAAAATCACCATTCCATTCCAACGCATTAAAACCTCTTAATCAATAGATCCAATCAACATGAATTAACCTTACATTTTTATTTAAAATAGAAACTGCAAAGCATTTGTAAGTTGTGAAAGTGTTGATCAGTTAAATTGTCTACTCTCCTGGAATAAAGCAGTAATTATATAGCAAAATTTGTGATTGCTTTTGTAGTTTTAATTAGGAGAAACCCATAATTTATATATTTAAAAAAAAATTACTTAGGTTGGTTTGTTTCACCTTAAAATGTCAATATATATTCGCCTTTTACAATATTTATGTTTCAACAAAGATATTAGATTCTGTAAAGACAAAGTTTAAAACCTTATGAATACATAGTCGATAATGTCTCATATTATTATTATTTTTCAAATAGAAGATAGAAAATGACACAATATTGAAACTCTGTTCACTCTATAACCTTAATATCAAAACACAGAAACAAAAACATAAAAAATTTTAAATTTTTTTTTGCCAAAGATGCCAAACCACCACATAAATAAAACCATGATTCGCTCTCTCTCTCTCTCAAGACCATCTCATTTTGGTTTTTTTTTTTTTTTTTTTTTTTTTTTTTTTTTTAAATAAATAAATAAATAAACATTTAAATGGGCTATTCCTATTTTTACCCCTCTTTTTGGGCATGATGATTAGGAAGCATATAAACAAAATTGCTACTAAGTTACATGGTGTTCCAGATATGCTAATGGGATACTATATATAGTGATTGAAATTGCCGAGGCATTCATCAAAAAAAATTGCCGAGGCAACTTTGTTGCACTTTCCAGCATTATAGACAACATTTTTTTTCTTTTTAATAACAAGTGATATTCAGTTCTCGACTTGTTGCACTTTCTGGTTAGTTGCTATTATATGTGGCCGCGGTGGCCACTCCAGCAATTATGTTCAGAGGTCGTAATTGTTCATATTTATGGTTATAGGCTTCTGCTTACCATATGAATGGCATATCAATGGCAGAGAATAAGATATGCAGAATTATCAAAACAACAACAAAAAAGAGCTCATGCCTTCTCTAAACTTTTTCTTGCTATACATAAATGTTATATAGTATAACATTGGTATTAAACAAAATTTTATTTAACCAAACATAAATTTAAACTTAAGTAACATACCACTTGGAAAATAAACCTTTTATTACCAAAAAAAAAAAAAATTACAGCGTTTCAGTATTTTTACATGAAGTGATGAAGAATTAGTTAACAAGAAGCAAAAACATTTTGCAGTCAAAATTGGGCTATAGAATCAAGTAGATCGATAACAAGTAGACATTTTATTCCCCTTCTACATGGGCAGCATGTTGATCGCGTCAGATAACACAATCCAACAGCAAAATTCTCTTTCTAGGCAAATGTTGGAGTATGTTGTAACTCAAATGTCAGCAATGTCAGTATGGTTCGAGTCAAAGCACTGCTGCAGTCATACAACTAGCATCATCATACAATCTATAGCCACCTCTTACTTATCTTTGTTGATGGGTGTCCTGGAGGAGGTGTCTTAGCATTCCTATTTTCTTTTGTGTCTACAAAAGAAAACAACATTGATCTCAGATCATAAAGACAAAGAAGATTTCGCTTGTAATATGGTTTAAGGATAGTGTGAGGTGTGTAACCAATATTAATCTCACGCAATGACACTTGTATTGGTTTACTTACTAGAATCATTTGACTTCCGTCCAAGAGAAGATCTTCGGGACTTGTCAGACCCTGACGCTGGAATGCCAGTTAGTGATTGTCTCCTATGAGTCCTAGCATTAGCAGTCACTGGTGACTTGGGACCATTGACATTAATAGCACCTTTGATGGGTGTCTGGAGTTCCATCAAATTCTGTTGATTCCTGAAATTTTTCATTGAAATGTTGAAATGATATACCGTGCCAGCCAGAGTTCCTCTCTATAATTAGAAAAGAACCTTTTTTTCCCCCAAAACAAACTAGTCTCACCTTTTCTCAGAGCCGCTAATCAGTTTTCCAATTGTCCGCAGTGATCTCCTTATTTGAGATCCCTTACCATTTGCGCTACCAATCAAGTTGGGTGTTTGGAAATCTGTAGAAAGAGTGAGCTCACTTTGCATCATATTCTGAACCTCATTTCTGGCACGTATCGGCAGTTCAGGTGACTTTGGTAGCTGAAGAGTAGGAATTTGTGTTCTACCATCTATTCTAATAACTCGCTTCTGATAGGTAGTACTAGTAGGACTTCGAGGAGCCTTGGCATGAGAGGCCTCCATCATGATGGAACCACCGTTGCTGAAATGCACAAAAGGCCCTGTAACTGCTTTTGCATCTTGAATTTGGCCATACTTTGGGATTGTTACTGGATCAAATGGTTGAGGTTTAACTGCATCATCTGAAAATTTTATCAGCAGATTATCCTTAGCATATTTTGGACCTTCAAACTCAAGCTTCTTGAACAAGTTGGTATGGAAGGGGTTCCCTTCCTATCTTCATTATTCATTGAAATTTCAGATTTTGGTTTAATAATTGCTAAAAGCAATCAACGATTACTAGAACTAAAAATTTGAAAGCAATATCTTTCTCATCCAAACAATTTTCATTTAGAACATAGAGTTGTGACTTAAATAAACTACGAATCATGTTCTACTGAATTACTAACAAGCAATCCATAGAAGCACATATAAGCTTACATTCCAATTGAACAGGACATCATTTGGTAATTAAAAATTATCCCCTATGATTGTTGAGTGGTAGGCTAACAAAACTTCTCAAACTCTGGAATGAAGTAGGAAACTAAAAGAAATTTACACAAGATAAAAATACCTTAGATTAAGAAAAAAATGGATAAGACTGTCATTTTGATTAAATGAAGTAAAATGACTACATCCACATACAGTAGTAAAGTAGAAGTTTAGCTTCTACCACAAAAAATAAATAAATAAATAAAAAATGTAGAAGGTAAGCTTTTCATTCATTCGGTGACTCAACATAGGAGAAATTTAAAAAAAAAAAAAATGCCAACATTACTTACAATTATAGTACTACCTAATAACAAGTATTACAATATAATAAAATTTCTATTCCTAGAATTCATTTCATTTGAAAAGTAAGAAAAGTTATCACTTATAAATAATTGGACTTATTTTTTGTGAAAATTCACTGATTATTTCATATAGTCTTTTTTATTTTTTTAATTAGAGACTTTCTTTCACAGAAGAGGAACATAGTCCATCTCCATCCAAAACTCCCAATGCAGAGAGTGGGATGGAAGAGATGGGAGGTGTTCCACCAACATTACACTCACTTGCCCTGCAAGTAGAAACAATTGGAGTTGGATCACTTACCAGTTCAGAGATATACTTCATTTGTACTAACTTCTCTGCTATAACAGCAGCAAGTGAAAAATTGAGAGTGCAAAACTGCAATGAACAGCAAAATGGAAAATAAATTTTGGGTAAAATGAGTAAATAATTTCCAAATGAAGTATGTAATAAGTAACTTAATTTGAGAAAAAAAAGTGAAAGCTACAGTTAAGGAATTGTTACCAACAAAGAATAAAGGCCAATCCCTCAATAATCTTGAACAAAACAACAACCTTCCGTATTGCAATGACAATGAAAATAATCAACACAAAATAAGAAAAAAGGATTGACAGCAGCCCTGTTTGTTTCAGGGCAAGCATTTGCAATTGACAGAAGCCCTGTACAAAAGATTAATAATAAAAAAAAAATAAAAAAATAAAAAAACAATGCCACTAGCAGGACTACTGAAATCAGTGGGTTGAGGGGAACAAATCAAACTAGTCCTACAATTTCTTTACAATTTGTTTAGGAAAGAAGGGATGCAATGGGGCATATATAGATAGCTTTTATCTAAGCATCTGTTAGGTCCAAGGGGGTTATTGTAAATATCACACTTGTTGTTTAGGCGTTTGAATGTTTAGAGATTAGAGAAATAGGATTGAAGAAGAAACTAGACTAGAGTTTAATTGTGAGATAATGGGAGAATGAGATAAAACAAGGAATTATTTAATAAGTGAGAGTGAGAGAATTGAGATCAAGAAGGAACTGGGGAGAGAATTACAGAGAATTCAAGAGAGAAAATCCAAGCAAATGCATCACTATTCACTAATGAGATTAGAGTTACAAGTTGAGTTTTTATACAGGGACTTGCTCCAATCCTGATGGTTGTTCATTTAGCACATGTTCTTCAACCAATAGCAATGCTGAGGAATCATATATGAAGCAGAAATAAATAATAATAAAAACCTGGCTTAAACTTGGGGATCAAAATATTGGGTTCTTCCATAGAGTCCATTAGATGTTTGCTGAATGTAGACGGTGTCAAGCTGGAAGACCTTGAAGCAATTAAAAAGAGCTGGTTGTGTCCTATTACAAAAAACTATTGGGTCAACTTCCCTCTCAGCTCTATAATTTAGATATTGCAAGGATCACTAATTCTTTTACCCATACAATTTTCTTGCAGGCAAAAGGATCTGCTGCAGGATGGGGTAACTGCTTATGAATTCAGGGATACCGTCTTCTCAATGAAGGATGACAAAGCCTCTAGTCCATATGGGTTTTCTGCACTTCTATAAAAATCCTGGCCCATTGTTAAGGAGGATGTCACTATGTTGTGAATTGGGATAATTTAATGAATATAAAAGATAGTCAATTCAAGATGACCAATCTCCTGAACTTAAGAGAGGAAATAGACATGTTTGGTTAATTTTCTGCTTTCTCATTAATGCATTTAATGTACACAAATAGCCAGTGTGAGATAACCTCATCAACAAATCCTAAAACATGAGAACTAATCCTATCCTAAAACATAGGAATCAATTTGAATACAAGCAAATAACAATACTAATCTACTACTACCTTATTAAGATAAAGATCTATCAATAAGTCTAAATTTAAATACTTCAAATTCAAATAACAATTTATCCTGAATATCATCTTGGGTCATAACACACTAATGCTGTATTATCCTTCTTCAACACAGGGAGGCTGCTCAAAGAGGTTAATTCAAGTTCAACTATAATTACTTTGGTGCCTAACGTTCCAAATCCTTCAAAATGGGGACTTTAGGCCTATATCTTGCTGCAACCTAATATACAAGTGCGCTACTAAGATTCTTGCTAATAGACTTAGACCATGCCTTGCTAATATGATTAGAAATAACCAGACAACATTCATTCCTAATAGCTGCACTGCAGAAAACATTATTCTTGCTCAGGAATTGGTGAAAAACTATCACAGACAGGGGGGTATTCCAAGATGCCTTACAAAGGTGAATCTCATGAACGCATATGAATATATGATTCCATCCATTTGAACCCTGCATTGTTTAGCTGCCATTGGAGTACCTAAGAATTTTGTGGCATAAATTAAAGAATTCATCTCATCTCCCTCATTCTCAATAGCAATCAATTGAAGTCTAGTGGGTTTCTTTAACAGGGATAAGGGTCTCGCTATATTCCTTTGGAGAGGTACTGATGGTCTTGTTCAGGGTGAAAAAGCAGCTTGGGATGCTGTTTGTTGTCCTAAAAGGGAAAGTAGTCATGTCCATAAAAGGGCTGTTTGTTGTCCTAAAAAGGAAAGTGGTCATGTCCTTAAAAGGGTGGAGGAATGGGATAAGGCAGCCATTATGAAATTCATATGGCTTCTCTTCACCCAAGTTGAATCCTTAAGAGTTGCATAAGTCAAGTTGCAGATTCTTAAGGGCCAAAGCTTCTGGTGTGTTAGGAGCTTCCATGACTGCTCTTGGGGTGGAGTGGAGGAAAGTTTTAATGCTCAGGACCTATTTAGGCCTCTCTAGGACAAGTTTGGTCATACAATGGTCTATGAAGCTGCCAGCACTGTGAATGCCAAATTAGCTAGTGTCATGAATGGTAGAAAATTAAACTGGAGTCCTGTTAGGTCAAAAAACCTAGTTACTATCCTACACAAGTGGCCTATGATCAAATTTGGGGATAATGATAAGGCTTGGTGGATTCCTTCCAGAATAGCGTCCTTCATTGTTGTTAGTTCTTGGGATTAAATTAGGCAGGATTATCCTCAAGTAGAATGGTGGAAAGTTATTTGGTTTCCTAAAGCTATACCAAGACTAGCTTTCATCTCATGGTTGGCAACGAAGGACAGGCTGAATATCAGAGAAAGATTGAAAAATGGGGTATTGGCAGGTACATGCCATGTGTCCTTTACAGGGCAGCTGTGGAGAATAGAGACCATCTATTCTCCGAGTGTTCCTTTTCCAAAAGGTCATGGAGGAAAATTAAATTCATGTTGTCAGGAATCCATTGCTGATGATTGGGATTCCAAATGTTGCTTCATTGAGATAAGATTGTGGTAAACTAGGACTCAGTGCAGCAACCCTTCATTGCTGCACCCATACAAATGCTGTTATATTCCAAGGATTGGTTAGATCTGAGGAACATATGGGGAAGAAGTCAAAAAACAGGTTAGACCTCGAATTGAGGGTGGAAAAACCTATGCTGATTCCAGATTTAATAGGGAAACAAGCTATAGATGGGGATTTGCAGAAGCTACCCGCAAGCATCAAGCCCCTACAAGATAAAGAATGTGCTGAGTCTCTGCTATGGTTTAGCTGGTTGCTGGAATGTTGTTACAGAAATTTGCTGTGGCCCCCTTGGCTTAGTATATTTTGTTGTATCTCTGGTAGACAGATTGTTGGCCTGAGTAAGCTGGATTTATATTCTTTGCAGGCTGTTGCTGCATAAATGGGCTTTTGTTGTATTTCCTTAGCTTCTGGTTTGTTTTGTTTATGTGTTTCTATGTGTAGTTGCATTGCCTCCATGGTGAGGATGTTGTTAGTTTCAGGTTTTTGGCTTTGGCCTGTGTGTTGGTTTTGTAATCCTTTTTGTATGTTGGTGCTGGTTTCCCAGAATGTTGGCAATAAAAATTACTTGATAATCGGCAAAAAAAAAAACCTGTAAAATGAGCTCTAAAATTGATCTAATTGATCCATGCATGTGCTACTTTTTGTTTTTTAATGAATCTTGTGCTACTTGTTACTAACTCTAACTTTGACTTATTGGCCTTGATACATGAATTAACCCTAATCTGAGCTTCCCATTCAAGTTAAAAATTCCTAACATGTGCATTTAACTATCAAGAAGCAGTTATAGGACAAAGGAAAAAAAAAGATGGCAAGACATATTGGCACTTTGGTCCAGGAATTAAGTGTCGTTTGAAGGCCTTAAAGTGCCGTTCAACACTTGACCTTCTGTACCAAAGGGTCAATCAAGGTCAGAACCTCCCAGTTTCGCCTATTTTTGAGTTCCTCTGTTTCTCAAGTCAGCAAGAAGGTGGATTCCAGTTTGAGTTCTTTTCTGTTTCCATCCCTATTATGACTTTTGAAAGTGTTTCAAATGATAAAATGACAAAATGATTCTGGAATATGTTTGGTCCCTAGAGGTGCCCCTTAAGATCCAAAATTTTGCTTGGTACGCTAGTTCGGGAATCCTTCAAACAAGGACCAAGGCTTTCAAAAATTGGGAGTCTCCTTGTCTTGAGAACTTCCTCAAAGCTGGGTGGAAACTATGGAATCGTAGGAATAAAGTTCATATGGGGGCTGATATGTCATTGCCTAACATCACAGCTTCTAGTGCTGCCTAGTTAGCCATGTCATCCATTGAACAGAACTAGCAGGAGATTCACTTCAATCCAGATCTAGTTAAGTGGTAACCTCCTGATACAAGCTGTTTTAAGCTAAATATTGCTGGTTTCAGCTTCTGAGATGGGACTGGAGGTGTGGGAGCCATGATTCATGATAGTGCAGGTGACGTGTTTGCTGCATTGTCTGGGGGAGTTTGTGATTCCTAGTTGATTAAAAAATTGTGTATTACTACTCTTTCATGCGTGATGTAATGGAGCCATGTCACAGGATTTAGTTGAGTGATTGTGGAATGTGAAGACACTGGGCAGATTAATGCACTTACAAATGTAGCAAGCTTTTTCTTTGTTTGATAAATAATGAAGTTTTATTAATGGCAAAGAATAGAGTCATAGGAGTATACAACTAGGGACCATACAATCAATCACTCAGACTACATAAATCTATCAAATCACTAACCGAACATATGGAATGATTATGCAAAACTAACATCCAATCCAATAAAGTTCTAAAGAAAAATCATTTTAAATCAGGCAAACTTCTCTCTGAATCCTCCAACGTAGCAAGCTATTTTGTTGAAGAGAAACTATTGCTAGATGATCTTAGGCAACACGTGTTAGGCCTTGAATGTATTTCTTTCCAACCTGAGAGCCTAGCAAAGTTTTCTCAGCAAACAGAAGAGCCTCAAATGTGGCTTGAGGATTGTCTTTCCTTCTTGCTCCCCATTCCTTATTGAATTCAATATCTTTACACAATGGTATCTAACATTCATGTGCTGAAAAACTAGGACCCACTTCCTAAAAACCCAACACAACAAGTCAACAACTACCAAAAAGAGACTAGGAACCCAGTTTCCAGAATTTCACACTTTTCTTGGCATGTTATTGCCACCTAAAACAAAATAGCTTTTGACACCTTCAAAACAAAATTTACACATAACTGAATATCCCAATACTTTACAAGAAAGAGCTTTATCCTAACACAAAAACTATGATAACTTTTCAATAAACGTTATGAAATACCCAGATCAGAAAATTAGAAATATAAAATATGTTATGGTATAGAAAATTACTTGCCATCAGCAATCGCGGTTTCTGATTTCCTCTTCAAGCTCTGTTGTGGTTGGGGTGGGTGGTCCCATCTTCACCTTCGCTTCAGGAAAACTCTCCGACTGTGAAACCACGGTTCATGGTTGTATCGCCAAAGGACCAAACCATATGGCTGTAGTTTATGCCGCGTTTTAGACACAACTTTCAAGGAAGTTTTCATTTCGAACTACGGGCGCGCTTGTTAGTTGTTACAAACTTACAATAGAAACACGTGCCTGACCACTTCCTGTTACAATATGATTTGATTCTCAACTCTGCTTTGTCTTTCCTTTGTTGCTCTTTTGTTTGGGCCCGTAGGTCTTGTAATGTTGCAGCCCATACTGCTGCAAAATTAGCTTTAACTCTAGCTGCACCTTTATGTTTCAATAAGGAGAATCTACCTGAGGTTATCCTCTCTGCTTGTGTGGTAGAATCCTCCAATGTAGTTTCTTCTATTTCTGTTGAATGATATTGATGCTTAGCAAAAAAAAAAAAAAAAGATTTAATTTAACATTTTTTTTTAAGAGACGAGTATATCTACACCTCGTCGAATATCAAATTATTCTCTTAAGTGTACAACTGTACATACAGTAAGTTATTACATGGAGAATTTCATTGGGTGGCCTCAAGATGCTGGTAATAAATTTTGAATCTAAAATCTCAAACTTTATTATTTAATTTTTTACATTGAAACTACACAATCCCTTTAAAATGTAGCGTATTTCTATAGAACCCATGGATATATTATGGTGACTTTTAAAATGTAGCTTATTTCTATAGAACCCATGGATAAATTATGGTGACTTTTGGAATATGTTAAACATATTAGGTTTTATGTGCAATTTTGTGTTTTGGTTAATTGATGATTTCTTTGTTTGGATTGAAAAGGATTCTTGTTTCGTTGAACAAGCTTTTTTCCATAATGTAATTTCTTTTTCTAGTGTTTAATGAAGTTTCTAGTATTTCCATAAATAAAGAAAACAATGGGGTCTTTAAGTAAAATTGTTAAGTGTAATATGGAAGGAATATAAGGGCTAAGTGGTAAACCAACAAATAAGTTCTCTTATTCCGTTCTTGAACCACCTCGCTCTCTTTCCGTCAAGAATAAAACACCATACCAATGAAGGTCAAATTTGGTTTCAATGGGTTGGGGAGCAACCGCAGCAGAGGGTGTAAAATTTCTGTCTACTTTGCAAAAAAAAAAAAAAACTTTTTTCTATTTTACACACCAACTTTTACAAAACACCCACATCGGTTTATCTATTCTAAATATTTATTCAATAAAATATTCATTCTTTTACATTTTTTTATTATTTCCTTCAATGATGCAAAAGAGAGAGTGAGGTGAAGGAGAGAGAAACAAATAGTAAAATATTAAATGTAAAGTTATAATAACCGTGCATATACTGTAACACTTTTGTATATATGCACAATTTTGCAAGCACTGATATGAGTGTTTTTTAGTTAAAATGTGTAAAATTAACCACTTTTTGTATTTTGTACAATTTTGCAACCTTTGATGCAGTTGCTCTAGGTAAGAAAATAACTTTATTTCTTTTAAGTAGGCCTAGTGGTATCGTTTTTACTATGGCTGAATGGGAAATTTTGGTGATTTAAGATTCGGTTAACTGAATTTTTATTTGGGCTTTGGTTATGTTGAAAGTAACAATTTTGAGATTTAGGATTTTGATTTTGTACAGGTATGAATTTGGGGAATGAAGGGCTGACTTTTTAAGAGTATTTTGATGATTTTTCTGTTTTTGATGTTTATAGTTGGAATGGTTTTGTCATGCCTGAATTTGGGGGTTTTTTTCCTAATTTGTTGTTATATGCGTTTGCCAAAAATTCTAGTGCCTGAATTGAAGGCTTTGGGGTTGGTTTTTGACATATCTAGTATTTGCATATTGAATTTCGTATTCAAATAAGACCATTTCACCATACTTTGTGAATTTACAGGAAAACTATTTAATATTGTCAACAGAAAAATTTGTATGCATGTGATAGTTAAAAATCTATCGTAAATTCCATAGATTGAATTGGGAAGCCTGAGATTATTAGAACGAAAGCTAAGACATGTAGCTTTATTTTGAATCAAGTTTCAATGCATGCATGTGGTTTAATATTAAGATCATAATGATTTTTATATTATGATCTTAAATCTATCAGGACAGATTTGAGTTTACTAAATTACATGAGTTTTAATAAATTCTGTAGAAGTTATTTTGAGCTGGAATATTCAGAGTACGTTTTAGACTAGTAAGATTACATCCTTGTAAAATTTCAAGTTATTTTGATAACTCTAAGTGGGTCAAATTCATTTCATAAGAGGGCTGGTCTGCAGACAATCAGCTAAACAGTAACTTTAAAATATTGGAACTTTATTGAATTTGTTCTTTAATTAGGTTTATTGGATTGGGTTGTATTTTGGGATGAGCATTTATTGGCATGTATTCTACTTGGTTGAATTTTATTGTGCCTTGATCTTGTCATTTAGTACACAATGGAAAGGCATAAGCCTTACTACCCCTATTTATGATAGTTTTTGATTTCATGGATGATGTATTGATGTGTGACATTGCTTTGTTAAATTCTTGTTCTTTGAAGTAGTGCATTAAAGGGTTTGATGTATGCAATTTGTATTTGGGAACCTCCTTGAGGTGGGTTAGGAATCCTTTGTACGTTGTGAGTGCTTAAGCTTGGAAGTTTTATGTTCGATTTCTCTTGGATCAATGAACTAAGAATGTTAACCATGGGTTTAGGTGTTGTGAGTACTCAGGTTGGGGCTCTTTCAATTTAGGTTCTCATCACTGCTACTATGAGGTGAGGGAATTTAATTTTTTATTTTTTAAAATAATTGGAATGTCATGACACTATTTGAAAAGTTTATATTTTATTAAAATGTTTTAACATGAACACTATGTGCATAGTTATGTTTATGCCATTAAACTAGTGGAGATATGATATTATATTTAGTTTGCGTTTGGCTCCAAATTAAAAGGTCAGCTTATTTTACCATTCAGCTTATATTACTATTTAGCTTATTTTTGCTATTATTCATGGGTCCCACTATACTTTTTGATATTATTTATGGGTCACACTGTACTATTTTGGCTAACTTTTACATTATTTACAATACTTTCAGCAAAAAAATTTCAGTTTTAACAAAATCAACGAATTCCAAACAAACCCTTAAACTTTATAAAAAATGATGGGTTTTGATAAGCAAGATTGTTTTTATGGTTTTATAGTCAAGTGATAGAGAGGTGTTATAGCCACAATATTTTCATAACAAATCATAGGTACGTAGTTATTTGTTATTTATTCAAATTTGAACCTAGTACTAAGATTACCTTTTTTGCCCCAATAATAACAACCTAACACTTAGGTTTTTTGTGAAAATATTATGGACATAGCATTTCTCCAAGTGATATGGTATGTTTTGAATTTCTCCAGTAGGGTATCGATATTGGCTTTCCATGGAATGTGGCTTAGGCTAAATTGTGAGATGAATAAAGTAGCTTGTCTTTGTTTCGTCCTAACCAAATTGGGTGGATGTTGATCATCCCCACTATCAATAAAAGAATCATAACAAGGCCTTGTAAAAAACAATGAGGGGTGCACGAGGTGTTACGCAAACCCCTAAAAGGAAGAGGGGCCAAGGCCAGCTATCATTGATGATATGAGCATGTATGTACCTAGGAATGCCCTACATGGTGGGGATTTTGTTGGATGCCTGGCAAAAGAGGGCTAGATGCCTCACACTTTACAAGCTGACTAGAAAAATTGACCAAAGTAATATTATGAGTAATTTTGTTTTATGATATGATAAAGTAAATTATTAATATTTAATTACCAATAATATGTTTTAAAGAGATGAGGAAACAAGTTATATGATGTTAAATCATGGAAGTATGATTAAGATGTTATGTTCATGAAGTTAAGAAGTCTTCAAGAACAAAGTTTTCTCATTAGTTGTTAAAAAGTTCTTATAAGACACTTTAAAGTTGTTCTAAGGAAATATGTTTTCTTGATGAAATGAGATGTATTTTCTAAGGAAAGCGTTTTCTTTATGTGCCAAGGTATATTTTTAAAGAAAGTATGCAAGTTTTTTTTCAAAGCTATGTAAAGATTTGTTTATAAAGTTCATGAAAAATTATTTGTGCATGCTCCAAGAATTTTATCTTGAAGAATATCCACGTATTAGGAAATGTCTTGGCAATGGCTAGTCGGCTTACATGCATTTGTGCATTCTTTCTAAAATCTCATGCCACCTAACCCCCTTACTGGATTTTCAGCTCACCCCCTTTTTAAAAACCTTCCTGTGAGTAGGTTTTATGCAATGGGAGAGCAACAAAAGCCTTAGTTGAGTTATGTAGGAACTGAGCTTTATTTTGTTAGTTATCACTTTATACGCTAGTATTTTTAAGCTTATTTTTGTAAAAAGTTTGTATTTTTAAATCAGTAGTTGGAAGTTAGAAGTTTTGACATAATCAAAAATTTTATCATGTGACCTTGAGATAAATCTATAAGGAAAAGGTTTTTATGCAATCTGGGTTGCAGGAATTTTTATGCTACCCACTACAAGTATGTGGTGGTTAAAAAAACCATCCACATGTACTTATAGTCACATGACATTTTTAATGAGTAACCTTGCTCCATTTATAATTGATGGTTTTTGTTATGACTTTGAGAAAAATATTATATGTTCTGTTTATTAAGTAGCAAAAAGAAATAATTTGTTCACTGGTTTAGTTTGGTCTGTGTTAATATCAAGTTTAGACTTGTTATTAACATGTCAGTCATGGTTGCAATTCTGGAATTTGAGTTTGGTTCATGACACTAATAGGATTTGGTATATTCTTTTACTTTGTACTTCTATTCTACCATAGTGAATTCCACTACCAAAAGGGTTTTCCTGTCAAGATATTCCCTTCATAACCATATTGATGTGTCTCACTTTTCTGCTTCTATTTCTATGTTGAGTATGGTTGTGCACTTTATTCACTGAATTGGAACTTAATTGGCAATGTAATCAAGTTGGCGTAACATTGAGTTGTAGGGAATTAAACTGAATTCCCAACCTGTGAGAAACAAAAAATAAAGAAAATGCACGCTAAAGAAAAACAATCACACGCACAAGACAATATTTACGTGGTTCAGCAATTTGCCTACATCCACGGAGTTGTAGGAATTTCACTATTATCAGGGAAGAATACAGAATACTAAAATTGCGGCTACAATATTTTTTTTTCTCACCCTCAAGAATGCGGCAACAACAACCTACAATCTTAAAAACCCTAATCACAGCAAAGTTGATTTGTGGAGCCTAGTTTTTTGTTTGATCCGGTTCGACGATCCGACCCGACTCAAATAATATTGCGTGGTTTTTAATGGGAGATTTACTGAGGCTTGTCCATGGAGCGGAGGCTTGGGCCGTAAATCTCCCATTAAAAACCACGCAATATTATTCGAGTCGGGTCGAATCGATTCGAGCCTCCGCTCCATGGACAAGCCTCAGTAAATCTTCCATTAAAAACCACGCAATATTATTCAAGTCGGGTCGAATCGTCAAATCTGATCAAACAAAAAACTAGGCTCCACAAAGCCCAACATGAATGACACCAATCAATTGGGAAATTTAGGATATACGTCATGGTTGCTTAAAGATTGTTTAATAATTTCTTGGCCATGGAAGATTACAAGGTAAAACCTACCAAATCTTTTGTTAGGTTTTTCCTTTTGTTGGCATATTCTGTGTCAAAATTTTCTTGTAATTATCATTCAAATACTTTGTATTTTGGTTTTAGTAGGTTGATTTGTAATTCGGTTGAAGTTCAAGTACTGAAAATTGAAGTTTTTGCCAGGAGAACTTCGATTGAGTGAAATTGGATCTTGGTCCTACGAGTTTGAAACATATCTGGCATTTTAAATTCAGTTGAAGACATTTTTGCCTAACTTTTGGTCGATCGAAACGGTCAGAACAGCAGAGAAATCAAGTACGAACTTCTCTATTGTTTTAGCAATTATAGGTCTCATTTCCTATAAAAATAAAGCATAATTAACATCTACAAGTTGACAAAAACCTAGCAAATTATGAGAGCCAAACACTTAGCCTTTCTCTCTAGTTTCTCTCTCTCACCATAGTCAAATACTTGAGAGGAGATCAATTCCTTCTCACCCATCACTACCTTTGTTCCTTTGTGTAATGAGGGTTGTCTGAAGCTTGGGAATCATTGGATCCACTGCATATTCAACAAAGGAGACTTAGAGATTGCAATTGGAGCTCAATTGTGGATCTGACAGCTAGATTAAAGAAAAGACTTGGTAAGGTAAGTTGATAGTACGAGCTTGGACGACGTGAGTATATGGACAACACTAGGCTTGGAGGGTTTTGTGCGTATCTTGTACTACAACTATTCATTAGAGTGGACCATTTTGGTAATTGTGCTGCAGAGAGTTTTTTCCACCCATTTTTTGGGTTTTCCTCATCAATAACATATCTAGTGTTACTTTTGCCTCTTTGGTATTGTGAATTTAATTTTTGTGGTTTTTACATTTCATTGGCTCTAATATTTTTGTCCATGTAATTGTTGGTATCCATATCAATTGGTTAATCACGTAAACTTGGTGTTAATTGATAAATTAGCCTTAATTGATTAAGTCATAATTAAAATTTGGGGTCTAAATCAATACCTTGGGCCCCAACCACCGATATCACTTATCCTAACTAATTAAATGAGTCATATGCATTGTACATGACAAAATATGTCATATTTCTATTGCTGGTGGGAATCAAACTTTGTCCTTAGGTAATTTCTCATCTTTCAAGTGTCTTTAATCAACTAATGAATTACGATTTCAAGATTTTGGCTTCTAATAGAACCTTGTGTATCTTTCCTGTCCATTTGGGTTGCACTTATTAAGCTTATTATTTATTTTTCCTACTTTTTTCAAGTTTCATGTGAGTTATTTACTTATTTTATTTAACTTTTGCTTCTTTTTTCTTTTTTTTTACCATTTTTGGGTTCCATGTGAGTTGCGTAGTTTTTTATTTATTTAACATTTAATTTTTATTTACAATACTTTCAAAAAAAGGTTTTTGGCAAAAAGTTAAATAAGTTGTTCCTAAACGAATGCCTCATGTTTGTTTAATGTGTAATAAATCTTTGAGAATTTTCTATAAAAATAAAATAAAAAATCTTTTAAAATCCAATGATTTTTGTTTCTTAAGGTTAAATTTCCTTTTGACATCATAAGAAATAGTCGCCCTCAAAATCTTGGTATTACTCGATCTTTTTTGGAAGAAATTCCTTCCTTGGGATTTGGGAACACATTCTCGAGTATGAATTCTACCTTTTTCATTTTCCTCTCACAATTTGAACATTTTCTGCGAATCACATGAAAGAAAATATCTCGTAATCAAAGACCCAAGAAGATGTTAAAAAAGTGTTTTAGCTATGTTACTCTTTTCATCTTTTATGATAAAGACAGTACAGGCTGTCTTGACGAGTATTTCATTTGGTTTGCTAAATCAGCTAGAAACATTACAAAGAGTCAATAACCAGGGGAAAGCGATCCAGTGTTTCTCATAATCATAAAAGTTGCCTTTACATAATATTTCGAAAGCATATTATTATGATAAATTACTCATTGTTCCTATTCTTATATTAAAAAAAAATACTTTCCTTAAAAAAATTATATTAAAAAATACTAATTATTTCAAAATTTTAAGTTTTTAAAATATGTTCATTTCTTAAAGATCATAAGTTTTTAAGACATGATGGATATAATCATTTAATTATAGTCTCACATAGAGATGAGATTTTTAATTTTTTCTGTTAAAAAAATTGTTTCTTAATAAAAGAAGAGTTTAATTAGATCTCAAGGTAAAAAGCACATTACTGATCATGTCCTTTAAGAGATAAGTGATGGAGCATTGAATCATTGACCAATATCTCTCTCTCTCTCTCGGATTAAATAGTGGGTATCCCCATCAATACTGGGCCAACCTCTTCTTGGAATTTCCAAAAAGGAGCAACCTCCCTTTGTGGGACAATTAGAATGACGGAGTGAGAGAGAGAGATTATTCAGAGGTTTTACGCACTGTCAAGCTTAGAGTTTAGACTTTTTTGAGCCCTTTGAGAGTGGTAGAGGCTGATGAGAGAGAGAGAGAATGAATCCAATATAAAAGGATTAACCCAAACTCACTTTAGCCTTACAAAAAGATACATGTATGATCCATCCATACAACACATTACTTAAGCTGATTAACAAAACTCTTATATATATATATATATATATATATATCATCTGCTAGTGCCTATTTCCCTTACCTCACTCTGAATTATATAGGCTAGGGGATGGAGGAGTTGCCCAGATGACTCTTCTGTGGTGTGCCTAGCAATGGATCAGTAGTGTTGTTGTGACTCAACCTTGTTGGAGCTGGAGCTGGGGTGTGGGTGTTTGGATTGGGTGGGGGGACATAAGAAGCCTTATGCAGCATAGAGAGAATATGCGGTGGCTCCACTTGTATGTGAGGGTGGTCACAGGACCACCCTCACTTGCCAATTTTTTTTTTTTTTTTTAATACTTAGCAATATATATATAATTAGTTTAAATTAATATGTTAAGTGACCGCCCTGACTTAAAAAAAAATGTATATATATATATATATATATATATATTTACTTACAAAGAAAATATTATATATTATGTTAACTTATTTTGACTACCCTAATAAAAATGTTAAACAACATGACATAAGAATTACAAAAATTTGAGTTCAACAAAAATAATAATAGTAATGTTACATCCACAACATTTTCACAATAAATCTTATGTAGTAAGCTGTTACTAATTCTAATTTGAACTCAATATTGACATGTTTTACCCATCAATAACAACTTGTTGCATAAGATTTATTATGAAATTGTTGTGGTCACTTAATTATTCTTATATCAGCATGTTCAATTTCCACTTTATCTCTTATTAATCTTTTTTTTTTCTTCTCTCTTTGCTAGTACAAAATATTGTAATATTTTATGTATTTGCATTTTTTTTTGTGACGTTGATATATTCAAGTTGTCTCTTTATTAAATTTTGTTTAATTTAAATTTTTTTTAGTAACCATCCTAAAATAATTCCTAGAAACACTATTAGAATAAGGGTTCTTGAATTGGGGGTAGATGGTGGCACTTGAACACAAGGAGGAGCCCAGTTTGTTCCACTGGGCGAAGATGAGACATGAGGAGTGTTGGCACTAGTGGTGGAGGATTCTTCATCGGATTTTGTTGATCTTCTTCATGAAGGATCCTTTTGGATTGAGATTAGGTACAATACTTTACTTGATGCAATTGGTATGGATGGTTGAGATTTAAAGTTGCAAAAAGCAATTTTAAATCTCAACCATTAAATATAAAAAAATGAGGAAAAGTAAAAGAGTAAAAAAAAATTGTGAAGAACTTCGGTAAATTACTCGTTGCAATTGCCTCCTAACTTCATAAGCAGGCATGCTCATCATCAGGAAAAGCATCATCGTGGCTGCGCAGCTTTATTATTATTATTTTTTTGACAAAAAAGCGTTGGCTTTAACGGGCACCGATAAGAGCATCCACATCCGGATCTCATATCTCATCTTATTTTACCATCCCAAAAACCTACTTTATCAATTATACCATACCATTTTACAATACACTCAACATCTCAACTTTTGTTTTCCTATTTTACTCATTAAAATAATATTTCTACACAATAAAATAATATATCCAATAATTACCATCATTTACAATAAAACACATTATTTATTCTTTCTCTCTCTTTATTTTTGTTCAACAACCACAATCACCACCACCGACACACTACACACACCTGACACCACCACCACCACCACCGCCACCACCACCAGCAACCCATAATCTACCGTCAACACCAAAAAAAAAAAAAAAAAAAAAAAAACCACGCCGCCACCCACTGACCCAAAACCCACTCCGACGGAGCCACAAACACCCACCCCACCGTCGGCCCACCAGCCACAACTACTTCCACCACCTCCACCGTCGGCCCACTAGCCACAACCACAAACCCCAGTAGCTAACAAAAAAAAAAAAAACACAATCCAACAGCAACACAGCACAGCCAAATCAAAATCCAAAATCAATATCAATATCCAAAATCAAACCCATCTGTTCTCACCAAACCCAAACCCATCTGTTCTCACCGACAGCAATGGCAAGAGAGAGATGGTCGTCCGTCGCCGTCTGAATTCATCCCAAACCCGTCATCATCATCATCATCATCATCATCATCTTCGACCCAAACGCCAAACACCACCCAAACGCCACCCAAATTCGACCCAAACGTCGGAAATCCACGACCTCCACGCCTCCACCACAGCTTTTCGTATCGAGCCTCCACTACATTGCCTCCATTCCGTTGAAGAAGAGAGGGCAGGAAGAAGAGAAAGCAGAAAGAAAGAGAGAGAAGGAAGAGAGAGAAAAGAAAGAGAAAAAATGAGAGAGGAGAGAGAAAATACCCTGTTAAAATGAGAGAGGAGAGAGAAATCAGAGTATTAAATTTTTTTTTTTTTACACCATTTAGCTACAGTACCATCTTACATTTGAGATGGTACTATAGCTAAATCTCAAAAAAATTTTGGCATATGCGATATGGCCTTCCCATTGTTGAGCAGTTTTGGGGCTTAAATGCCAAATGTTCCTAACATTTGACATATACAAACCCCATTGCTGATGCTCTAAGGTGCCTGTTAACAACAGCTTCTTTACTTTTTGTTGTACAGTTTTTTTGTCCTCTTTTGTAATTTTTTACAACTTTATATTATTTTTAGGTCGTGTTAACGGGCACCTAATACCCAGCTTTTTTGTGGTCTTTTACACAGTTTTACATGTCTTTTTACCAGATATGGGTCAGCTTTATAGGAAAAATGAACAAAGAGACCAAAATACCCTTTTTCACGTCTCTCACCAACTCAAGCCTAGTCAAGTGTCTCACACAGGAAAATTTGAAAACTCATGCATCTTTCGCAGGAAAACAACACCAAACATCTTACAAAAAAGAAAAAACTGAAATCACAATCCTCTCATAGGAAACAACCAACATAAAAAAATATTAAAAAAAAAAAAAAAAACTATAATCACAATCCTCATGAAACAACAATGTATCAGTAGATCCAAAAAAAAAAACCATCTCACAAGAAACAATTAACATCAATACATCCAAAAAAAACATCAGTAAATCCAAAAAAAAAAAACCCCATAAGAACATATGGGAGAACATAAATTTTTTTTTAGGGAGACGAACTGGGTCGATGGAGGGGAAATCAAGGAGGAGACGAACTGAGTTAGAAAAGAAAGCTGTGAAAAAAAAGAAAGCTGTGAAAAAAAAAAATAGAAGACAAGGAAGTTGAGCCAAGAGTTTCATATGGGAGAACATAAAAATTTTAAAAGATGAGAAAGGAGAAGCAGAAAGAAGGAGAAGCAAAAAGGATGAGAGAAGATAAGTATAAGGGTGATAGGATACGTGTGGTTGAGAAAAAAAGGAGAAGTAAAAGTAAATAAATTAACGTAAAAGGTGGCTGGGATATGTGTCTATCATGGAAAGAATTTTACAAAATAAAAATTATAAATTGCATTACAATACAACAAATTACCACAAAATTTTCACAACAATTGAGTTGTCAAATCTTTTATGCATTATTTTAAATTGGCATGTATGTTAAGACCATATAGAACATGTAATCCGTTAGTTAGATTTTCAAAATATGAATTCAGTAATAAGTTATTGGGTAGTGTAACATTTTTTAGAATTACATCAGGTATAACTCGAATACAACCCTATATTTCTTAATTCGATGTGAATTTTGTCAAATCTACTGTTAGATTACATTGTTTTCGTATATTTTTCATGCTTTCAAAATTTCAAGGTGATCAAAGATTAATAGTTATGTCATCAATCAATTGTCTAGATTCAAGTTTTAGTGGTTTAAAATAATGTATAAAAGATGAGTTTATTGATCAAATGATAAATTACATCCAATTGGCATTCATGTTAAGACCATATAGAACATGTAATCCAACTGTTGGATTTTCAAAATATAAATTTAGTAATAAGTTATTGGATAGTGTAACATTTTTTAAAGTTACGTCAGGTGTAACTCGAATCTAACCTTATATTTCTTAATTTGAAGTGAATTTTGTCAAATTTACCGTTAGATTTTATTTTTTTTCGTATATTTTTCATGCTTACAAAATTTCAAGGTGATCAAAGATTAATAGTCATGTCATCAATTAATTGTCTTGATTCAAGTTTTAGTGGTTTAAAATAATGTACAAAAGATGAGTTTATAGATCAAATGGTAAATTACATCCGATTGGCATGAAAATTGGCATGCATGTTAAGACCATATAGAACATGTAATCCAACTGTTAGATTTTCAAAATATAAATTTAGTAATAATTTATTGGGTAGTGTAACATTTTTTAGAGTTACGTCAGGTTTAACTCGAATCCAACCCTATATTTCTTAATTCGATGTGAATTTTGTCAAATCTACTATTAGATTACATTGTTTTCGTATATTTTTTATGCTTAAAAAATTTCAAGGTAATCAAAGATTAATGGTTATGTCATCAATCAATTGCCTAGATTCAAGTTTTAGTGGTTTAAAATAATGCATAAAAGATGAATTTATTGATCAAATGGTAAATTACATCCGATTGGCATGAAAATTGGCATTCATGTTAAGACCATATAGAACATGTAATCCAACGGTTGGATTTTCAAAATATAAATTTAGTAATAAGTTATTGGGTAGTGTAACGTTTTTTAGAGTTACGTCAGGTGTAACTCGAATCCAACCTTATGTTTCTTAATTCGATGTGAATTTTGTCAAATCTACCGTTAGATTACATTGTTTTCGTATATCTTTCATGCTTATAAAATTTCAAGGTGATCAAAGATTAATGGTTATATCATCAATCAATTGTATACTTTCCGATTTTCCAGTTGTTGTCATTCCACCAAAAAAGTGCCCACGAAGGTAACATGGTACCCAAAAGTGCTTGATTTGATATAAACCAATTACATGTTTGTTAGAGAGCATGTCATATTTTGTCATAACTTGAAGCCACTGATTGTCAAAATCTTCACATGATTCTAACTTGTATAACTTATAGAAGTCCATGCACCAATTTGAATATTGATTATGAAGAATTGATGTAAACCAACAGCTAAATTTAGTGGTAATATGCCATTTACAAAAGGCATGCTTTGTAACCAGTAATTCTTTTGATATTGCCTCTGTAATCCCTGGATCTTGATCTGTCAAAATTGCCTTGGGTTGATTCCTCATTAAGCATGCAAAAGTCTGCTAATCAAATACAAATTTACTAATGCATGAAAATATTTCAAAGGATATACGTAATTATTCTACTAATTAATCAAATAAAATTTAAAAAATAATTGTACAAATTTATAAGACAAAGAATGTACTTTCATTAGCCATCGAAAGACACTTGTTATTTCATTTCAAAGAAGTGCACAACCAAAGAGAATTGTCTTTCCATGATTATTGACAACAACAAAAATACCAAAAGGCATATCATAAGCATTCACCTTATAAGTAGTATAAAAAACAACCACATCTCCATATTTTTGGTACCAATCAAAACAATGAGTAGGTGACCAAAAAATATGTTCCAATCTATTTTCTTCATCGGTTGTAAATGCACATTGGAATCTAAAGTTCTCTTCTTTAGCAACTTTGCAAAATTGTAGAAGATCCATGGCATCATTGTTTGCATTCTTCCTTCTCATTTTCACATAAAGATTATGAATATCCCTTTGAAAAAATGGAAGTTGTCCATATTTCAAATGCCTCTCAAGTTCCATAATACGCATTACCTCTCTAATTGAAAGTTCAGCTTCTTTCAATAAGAAAATGCGTTTTTCATCATCTATAGTGATAACTCGATTGGCTGGAAGAAATCGCACTTTCGAAGGGGAGAACAAATCATGATTGTGGTCTACAACAAACTTATTGACATGTCATTCTCGAGGAAAAATATCAAATGACTTTCGCAAAATGATACTTAAATGAGCATTATATCCACATTTTAAAGACTTCCTATTTCTTTGCTCCTTAGATGGATCCACTATTTTTAGTGGTTGTTTACCTTGTCGATGACAAAAGAAATCACATCTTACTATTTCTCCTTTTTTTTTCTCAGTACGACCTTTTCGAATTGTAAAACCATATCGATTTGCATAATTTTTATAGAAAATGAAAGCTTCTTCTTCACCAACAAAAGGCTCAAACTCATTTTCTATTAAATTTATATCTTCATGTTCTTCAATAACTCCCATTTTATCTATTGGACATTCATTCCAATCAATTATTCCATCATTTGGAAGCTCATTTAATTCAACACAATTCTTTGAAACACTTCCATGAACCCCACTTGCAATCAAATCATCATCAACTTGTGCTATATTAAAACAAAAATTAAAAAAAAAAAAAATCAACATCATATAATGTGATATATGAATTATATATTACAAATAAAATGAAAATAATAATACCTTCTTGAGATAATTTATTTAAGTCAAAACAATCCATTGAAACAAATTGATGAGCCTCACTTGCATCTACATTGTCATCCATTGGTGCTATATTAAAATAAGAGTTTAAAATATAAACGTTATATTCTATGATAAATGAAATGTAAATTTATAAATAAAATAAAATTATTTTGGAGTAAAGGAGCGACTCTCACTTGCAACTACATTTCTATCCATTGATGTTATAATACATGTATTAGAAATAAAAATTAACATCATATTAATTTTGGTGCTATATAAAAAACAAGAGTTTAAAAATATTCTATGATAAATGAAATGTAAATCACAAATAAAATAAAATTATAATACCTTCATGAAGTGATTCATTTAAGTCAAAACAATCTTTTGCAACTACATTCCCATCTATTAGTGCTACAATATACATGTATCAAAAATAAAAATTAACAACATATTAATTTTAACCTACTTTTCAAAAATAACTATGAATCAAATAAAATACAATAGTTGTACATTGTTTAATTATTCCTCAATCTTTTATTGACATTTCTTCATCTCTTCTTCTCTTTGATATTGGTAAAAGAGAAGAAATTTAGTTTGATATTGGTAAAGTGAAAGAAAGTGGATGGTAAAAAATTGCTAAAGTGAAAGAAAGTAGATGGTAAAATATTAGTAAAATAAGATTTGGTAGGAAATAAAAAGTGAAATAGAGAGAAATGTGTTAAGAGGGCAATTTTGTCCAAATAAAAAAAAGAACCCTCAGCAGTGCCAGCGGTGTCCTATATTAGGAGGGCAAATTTGTCCAAATTTTCCTTACAATGTCATGTCATGTTTTTTCACTCATTTACTCAATTTTATTTATTTATGTGAGACCCAAGAAAGAGAACCTTAACAAAACACCCCATTTGTACGGGTACTTCATTACTGAAAACGGAATGCAACCATGATTACAAAATCCGATTTGCTACTTTATGTCCTTTTCAAAATCAATGGTTTGAAAATCGGACGTCTTGTTTGAGGGTGGACCCCATATGAGTTTTGAACACATATTCAAACTGCATCTGGTCCAATAGAATAGTCAATAAACGGGAGCTCAACCAACAGGAAATGTTCATGACATTTCGAAGGAGGCGTGGAATTTTGCCTTAATTAACGGGTTAAATTCAATTAATGAATATAACAAAAATTGCGCATTCAAAATTGCTCTTACTGATAAATATAAATATTTACTTATACATTTGTTTATTAGTCAAAATTCATATAATTTGTTAAAATTAGTTAAAACTATAAATCTATATCACATCTAATAAGTTTGTAAGGACGCGATTTGCGGCGGACCGTAACAGTGTTGGGTTCGTACGTAAAAAGACTCAAATAATATCATTTGTAAAGCGTGAGTTTGAAAGGCTAGGCCTTGGACGCCAGGCGGTGGGTTTTTCGTGGTATTCATTCGTGGCTAGGTTGTCTTCACCCCTGGAATCTTTCTCCTGGAGGTGGGCTGAGAGGCTCTGGTTTTTGGTCATTTTTCCCAGCCTCTTCTTTAGGTTACTTATTTTTCCTTTTATATTTGCCTGCGTTCATTGTCCTTCGTTCACGTATAGGGTCAACCTTTTCAAGACTGATACTTGTCCCATCAGCCTATACCCAAAGTCGTTGGGGGTGGTTGTAAAAGCCAAAGAATGCGGCTCTGTCAGGTTCAGAGTATTGAACGGCAGTAAGGACAGCTTTCCCTGGATATTTTAGATTTTTCTTCCTAGTTTTAGCCTTATCCCGCTTTTACCCCTCTTTCTGGTGAAACTTTGGGTCTGCCGAGGACAGAACTGTCCTCGGCTGAATCTCAAGGCTATCCTGCCGAGCTTGGACCATAGCCTTTCCTCGGCTTGGGCCTCTGGCCCTCTCACGGGTAAATGGGCCCAGCCCATAAATTATTTGGGCCCCACAAAGTTAATATCTAGTAAAATAGACACTGAGCTGCTTCTACTCTAGTCGGCACGTTTTCTTGTAAGAGAAGTATATGAATGCACAACTTTTGAATTAAAAAAAATTATTAATTGATTTAATTTCCTAATTTTTTTTAGTTTGGTTCAAATTTCACTTTGCCGTTTTGATGGCCTTTCCAACCTCCACTATCAGTGTCATTAGAAAAGCTTTGGACGCATGGTTTCTAAACAAGACCCATAGAAGCTGCACATGTGATCTTTAAAATCCTAAACCTTTTTTTTTTTTTTTTTTTTGAGGAAGTTTAAAATCCTAAACTTGATTCGTCTTTATCATTTAATATCTTGCTAATTTAAATCTAATTTAGATTTCTAGTCCATGCGTTGGCAGTGGAAGTTGGAAATTTCTTAGAAGGTCCATTGTTTACAAATGCCCCCAACATGTATCTTTATTTACGAAATAGCCAAACTTGCTTTTTCTTAATAATTAATCCAATCACTTTATTAGGATTTTTTTTCTAAAACTCCATATCGAATTATAGCCATTAAAAACACTTAATAATAGTAGTAGTAGTAATAATAATAATAATAATAACAATAACAAAAACTAATAAGTAATACATTTTTAATAATGATTATTGTAAGGACACGATTCTTTGGCGGCCCAATAAGGATGTTGGGCTCGCGCATGAAAGATCTCTCACAATATGATTTGTAGAGAGTGGACTTGAAAAACTAGCCGTTGGTCACGGGGCGATGCTCCGGTCTTGATTTTAGAGGAATTCATATAGCAAGAGGAGTTGGGTTTGAATATTTAAGCTATGCAGGGTCGCATCTTATGGGGTTGGACTCCTCGGACTTGATCTGAGGGTCCTTAAGGTCTTACCCCGGTTACCCGACAGTGGGTTTTTCTGTGATGTGCCGGTGTTCTCCTGATATTTTCCCCCATGGAGTCTTTGTTTTTTGGAGGTGGAATGGGGTTTCCCCTTAGATTTACTTACTTTCTTCTTTTATACTCGTTTGCGTTAACTGTCCTTCGTCCACGTGTAGGGTCAACCTTTACAAGACTGATATTTGTCCCATCAGTCTAATCCCAGAATTGTTGGGGATGATTGATAAAGCTGAAGAATAAGGCTCTGCTAGGTGCAGAGTCTTATCTGGGAAGGGTCATAAGGGTAACTTTTCCAAGATATTTTAGGTCTCCTTTCAAGTTTAGTCCTATACCAGTTTTACCCCTTTATTCCGGTGGGATTTTGGATCTGCCGAGGACTGAACTGTCCTCGGCTGTATTCCAAAACAGTCTTGTGCTCTATGTTATCGGGCTTGGGCCATAGCTCTCCTCGGCTTGGGCCTTCGGACTCTCCACGAGCAAATGGGCCTGACCTATAGATTATTGGGCCCCACAATAGCCCCTCAAAACCCGGCTGTCCAACCTCTCGGTTGGAAAGGGGGGTTTTGGCAATGCCGAGCCTTTATTACTGCTCCTTTAATATAGCCCTCCATTAATGCTGACGGTTTCTCCACTTGCCCAGAAGATATATCGGCTTACAAGGCGCTCCCTTTAATTTGCTCGTGACTCGCTCCTGCCGTTTGGCTGTCCAATACGCGCCTTTAATGACATTCCATTTACGAGACTTATTTACGTCCGACGGCTCATCTGATGAGGTGGGGAAGTGGAACGGACACATCTTTATTCTTCAGATTCTTTTGGAAACCTGAATGAATTAAATACCTTCCGTTTTGCCCTTCCTATAAGAAGGCAAGTAGGAAGCCATCACTTTTGTGCAGACACCCCTCCATCTTTCTGAGATCTGAAACCCTTATCCTTCCTTAGTGTTCACTTAACCCAATTGTTATACACCCAATCAGAATACGTTTACCATAACGAGTGATGAAGGAACCATACCCCTCCTCAAAGCACCGTGTTCTAATAAAGCTCGAAATGGCTCGGTCAGTGCAAGGGTGGCGGAGACTTAAGATTCGTCCCACCTTCCCTTCAGCCAAAATCCGAAGCAGGGACTCATCACGTCCAACTTTCGGCGTGACTGAGTCGAGAACTCCCATCATCATAACCAACCGCTCTCTTATGAGCTCACCTAATATGGCCCCAGCGTGTTAGGAGTCAGGACCGAGGCAGGGACTAAGTGTCTCTGCTTCTTCCTCTCTTCGTTCACTGGTGGCCCTCTCCGCTTCTCTTTCTTAGTCTTCCCAGCACCAGATCCATTCTGGTGCTTTCTCTTCTCCCTCTTTTGCTCCTTTTTTTTCTTTTCATCTTTTCTCTCTTCTTCTCCTCCTTCTTTACTCATGTCCTCCATCTTCCTCATTGATTTCTTCCTTACTATTTCCTTCTCCTTCATCTTTTTCCAAAGAAGGTTCTTATCGTAATATGAGCAGTATTGAGGCAGAGATTGGAGAGACTTTGAAGACGAGTTTAAAAGACGCCTGACTGTTTACTTATCTGTATTGCGGATGTTATCGTTGCTTAGGCAGTTCACATTTTGTATAGGCTTGTTTGAGCCCCTCTTTGTACGTTGTAATAATTTTTCGTATTAATAAGAATTTTTGTTATTTTATTTCGCATGTTCTGTCTCTATGCTTTTTTTTTTTTTTTTTTTTTTAAAATTTGCAAATGCTGCTCAGCACAATAATATAGCATTTGAATCAATGATAACTAAAGCCAAAACACTGGCTAATAAAAAGATGTCACCATAACTTTAATAGAATTGTTTGACATGACAATGCGTACCTGTAAATAGCGATACTTGCCCGAAACAAAGCCGAGATTAGAACTAGATGTTCTTCGTGGTGTAGGAAGTAATTATTCGAAGGCATATCACCCGCAAAAATGAACAGCCCCCTTAGGCTGCCGAATAGCGGAGCGTCCCGCCATCATCCTAACACTCTTATTGGCCTTAACATTTTACAGTATTTGGGTCGAGGACTTTCCCTATCCGAGCAGTTGGTTTCCCCATAGGCTTGAGTCCGAGGACCATGCAAGGCCTTGGTACTGTCCAACACTTGTAATTTTTTTTTTTTTTTTTTTTACTTGGTTTCCCCATAGGCTTGAGTCCGAGGACCATGCAAGGCCTTGGTTCTGTCCAAAACTTATAATTTTTATTTTTTGTACTTGGTTTCCCCATAGGCTTGAGTCCGAGGACCATGCAAGGCCTTGGTTCTGTCCAAAACTTGTAAGGTTTATTTTTTGTACTTGGTTTCCCCATAGGCTTGAGTCCGAGGACCATGCAAGGCCTTGGTTCTGTCCAAAACTTGTAAGGTTTACTTTTTGTACTTGGTTTCCCCATAGGCTTGAGTCCGAGGACCATGCAAGGCCTTGGTTCTGTCCAAAACTTATAATTTTTATTTTTTGTACTTGGTTTCCCCATAGGCTTGAGTCCGAGGACCATGCAAGGCCTTGGTTCTGTCCAAAACTTGTAATTTTTATTTTTTGTACTTGGTTTCCCCATAGGCTTGAGTCCAGGACCATGCAAGGACTTGGTTCTGTCCAAAACTTGTAAGGTTTACTTTTTGTACTTGGTTTTCCCATAGGCTTGAGTCCGAGGACCATGCAAGGCCTTGGTTCTGTCCAAAACTTGTAAGGTTTACTTTTTGTACTTGGTTTCCCCATAGGCTTGAGTCCGAGGACCATGCAAGGTCTTGGTTCTGTCCTTGGGCCCCTATGCTGAACGGGCCTGGGCCGCGAATTTACTGGGCCCACAAATTAGGGGGCATTTCCGTAGTCTTAGGTCACGCGGTACTTTTTGGCGTCCCAGTGTTCGAGGTGCGCCTTCACGAGGCTCCTTTAATCTCAGGGTTGCAGACGGCATTGGAAATCGAGCCGGATACGTTTTGTCTGTAGCGTTCCTTGGGACGCTGCGTGAATTAAATGCCACCACCTTATCTTTTAAATAAATAGGAGAGAAAGTTGCTTTACTTTCGCACAAATCCTTCAGTCTCCTCTCCTAATACATCATGTTTGAGGCGAGGGTTGGGGTAAAGGAACTCTCTCCGCCACAAAGGCGCCGTGTCCTCCTAAGACTCCAGATAGTGAGGTACGGGCAAAGGAGGTATAAATTCAAGAGAATATTCCAGTTTGACAGAGGGGAAAGGGTGTTTCTCCCTCTTTTAGTCAAAATCCGAAGCAGGTTCTATTCATGCCAGAATTTTGGTGTGTCAGAAGAAAGATTCTCCGCCCCCAGCGCCTCTGCCTTGTCGCAGGCAAATTTTTGGTGAAGGCTCCTCAGCTTTCGGCTCCCTGCATCTTTCCCTCAGAGGTGTGAGGCTTAAGTCGGGTTCTTTTGCTGCCTGAGTTATGGGCGTGCAAAAGCATTGAGGAGGAATAAGGTCTCGTGGCAGTAGCCAACTTCTCCTCTGTGCTACCTCCTCGGCTTTATCTTCACTCTCTTGTATTTTTCTTTACTTACGTAGTTAGCTTCAATGTAAGCTTGTTTCAGCTTCTCATTGTACACTGTACTGTTCCTTTGTCTTAATAAAATATGTGTCTATTTCTTTATACATACTTTTCTTCTCCGTAACAACTACTTTGTGCATGAATATTAAATGTAAGCTTGCCCTTAATGATATTCCGGGCAGAAAAATGCCTTAACACAGATTCCTACTGGTTTAAACTCACAAATATTATCAAGTATAACAATGGTAATCCTCAATAAATTAAACTCTTGGAACTAACCGGGATAGTCGTTGAGTGCTGCGCGATGCATGCTAGACCAATGTCCGAGAGGGTAGCCGAGTAGCGAGGGACTTTGATTGTGCTTTAGGGTAATATATTGCACCGTATCGCGTCAGTCCCTTTGGCGCTGCAGATCCAAAGGCAGACTTGAGAATCCTCGCTATTTAGGAACTAACCCAATTGTTAATGGAGAGTTTTCCTCGAATAAATCCTAAAGTGCATGTAATGTAGTTTTTCCTTACAAGTAGTTGTTTTTCCCAAAGGCTTGAGTCCGAGGACCATGCAAGACCTTGGTTCTGTCCAAAACTTGCGATTTGATTGATTTTTTATGTACTTGGTTTCCTCATAGGCTTGAGTCCGAGGACCATGCAACGCCTTGGTTCTGTCCAGAACTTATGATTTTTTATATGTACTTGGTTTCCCCATAGGCTTGAGTCCGAGGACCATGCAACGCCTTGATTCTGTCCAGAACTTATGATTTTTTATATGTACTTGGTTTCCCCATAGGCTTGAGTCCGAGGACCATGCAAGGCCTTGGTTCTGTCCAAAACTTATGAGCTTTTCTTTTTTGTACTTGGTTTCCCCATAGGCTTGAGTCCGAGGACCATGCAAGGCCTTGGTTCTGTCCAAAACTTATGAGCTTTCTTTTTTGTACTTGGTTTCCCCATAGGCTTGAGTCCGAGGACCATGCAAGGCCTTGGTTCTGTCCAAAACTTATGAGCTTTCTTTTTTGTACTTGGTTTCCCCATAGGCTTGAGTCCGAGGACCATGCAAGGCCTTGGTTCTGTCCAAAACTTATGAGCTTTTCTTTTTTGTACTTGGTTTCCCCATAGGCTTGAGTCCGAGGACCATGCAAGGCCTTGGTTCTGTCCAAAACTTATTAGCTTTCTTTTTTGTACTTGGTTTCCCCATAGGCTTGAGTCCGAGGACCATGCAAGGCCTTGATTCTGTCCAAAACTTATGAGCTTTCTTTTTTGTACTTGGTTTCCCCATAGGCTTGAGTCCGAGGACCATGCAAGACCTTGGTTTTGTCCAAAACTTGTGAGATTCTTTTTTACTTGGTTTATTTTTTTGACCATAAACCCCTATTCCAGGGCGGGGAAAGTTGACTTGAGGCCGGAAGCCCCTAGAGATGCCCACGCCCTTGTCACTGCAAGGCGTAGCCCCTAGGAGAAGTTTATGCTGGAGCAGCAACTGTATGTCGCCGGAGACGGAGGAAACCCCAGGAATTTCTGCTTGCTAGAGAGTTGACTCCAACGCCACCCGCGCCAACGCGCAAGCTCCCCACAGACGGCGCCAATTGTAAGGACACGATTCTTTGGCGGCCCAATAAGGATGTTGGGCTCGCGCATGAAAGATCCCTCACAATATGATTTGTAGAGAGTGGACTTGAAAAACTAGCCGTTGGTCACGGGGCGATGCTCCGGTCTTGATTTTAGAGGAATTCATATAGCAAGAGGAGTTGGGTTTGAATATTTAAGCTCTGCAGGGTCGCATCTTATGGGGTTGGACTCCTCGGACTTGATCTGAGGGTCCTTAAGGTCTTACCCCGGTTACCCGACAGTGGATTTTTCTGTGATGTGCCGGTGTTCTCCTGATATTTTCCCTCATGGAGTCTTTGTTTTTTGGAGGTGGAATGGGGCCTCCCCTTAGATTTACTTACTTTCTTCTTTTATACTCGTTTGCGTTAACTGTCCTTCGTCCACGTGTAGGGTCAACCTTTACAAGACTGATATTTGTCCCATCAGTCTAATCCCAGAATTGTTGGGGATGATTAATAAGGCTGAAGAATACGGCTCTGCTAGGTGCAGAGTCTTATCTGGGAAGGGTCATAAGGGTAACTTTCCCAAGATATTTTAGGTCTCCTTTCAAGTTTAGTCCTATACCAGTTTTACCCCTTTATTCCGGTGGGATTTTGGATCTGCCGAGGACTGAACTGTCCTCGGCTGTATTCCAAAACAGTCTTGTGCTCTATGTTATCGGGCTTGGGTCATAGCTCTCCTCGGCTTGGGCCATAGCTCTCCTCGGCTTGGGCCTTCGGACTCTCCACGAGCAAATGGGCCTGACCCATAGATTATTGGGCCCCACAATTATCTTTGCAAATATCTCTACAATATGGTTTATTTATAAAAAAAAAAGAAAAAAGAATTAAGGGTTTTTTTTTTTTTTCAAACAAAGCTTATAATTTTATTTGGAATTTAATAAAAGTCCATATTAAATTCATTAATTCAAATTAGTACTTATTTTTTTAATTAAAATTTTATATTATTCACTATATATATATATATATTTAGTGCGAAACCCCATAACAATGCATCGGTACATATTAGTATTAAAATATTCCATTCTAGTAGCCAATTCAGTATGGCATCCGAAACGGAATTCAAAACATTGAGATTAATTCCAATGTTTAAAAAAACTAATAAATAATACATATTTAATCTCTACAAATATCTCTACAATATGGTTTATTTACCAAAAAAAAAAAAAAAAAAACTAGAATTGAGGTTTTTTATTTTTTAAAACAAAGCTTATAATTTTATTTGGAATTAAATAAAAGTCTATATTAAATTCATTAATTCAAATTAGTACTTATTTTTTTAATTAACATTTTATATTATTCAATATATATAT
The DNA here is from genome assembly GCF_001633185.2 of Quercus lobata. Classification (NCBI taxonomy): domain Eukaryota; kingdom Viridiplantae; phylum Streptophyta; class Magnoliopsida; order Fagales; family Fagaceae; genus Quercus; species Quercus lobata. The sequence goes on along the minus strand of NC_044910.1, from coordinate 1,628,947 downwards.
ATATATATATATATATTCGGTACGTAACCCCATAACAATACACCAGTACATATTAGTATCAAAATATTCCATTCTAGTAGCCAATTCAGCACGGCATCTGAAACGGAATTCAAAACATTGGGATTAATTCCAATGTTAAAAAAAAAAAAAAAAAAAAAAAAACTCTAGCATATTTGTAAGGACGCGATTCGCGGCGGATCGTAACAGTGTCGGGTTCGCACGTAAAAAGGCCCAAACAATATCATTTGTAGAGTGTGGGTTTGAAAGGCTAGGCCTTGGACGCCAGGCGGTGGATTTTTTGTGGTATTCATTCGTGGCTAGGTTGTCTTCACCCCTGGAATCTTTCTCCTGGAGGTGGGCTGGGAGGCTCTGGTTTTTGGCCATTTTTCCCAGCCTCTTCTTTAGGTTACTTATTTTTCCTTTTATATTTGCCTGCGTTCATTGTCCTTCGTCCACGTATAGGGTCAACCTTTCCAAGACTGATACTTGTCCCATCAGCCCATACCCAAAGTCGTTGGGGGTGGTTGTAAAAGCCAAAGAATGCGGCTTTGTCAGGTTCAGAGTATTGAATGGCAGTAAGGGCAGCTTTCCCTGGATATTTTAGATTTTTCTTCCTAGTTTTAGCCCTATCCCGCTTTTACCCCTCTTTCTGGTGGGACTTTGGGTCTGCCGAGGACAGAACTGTCCTCGGCTGAATCTCAAGGCTATCCTGCCGAGCTTGGGCCATAGCCTTTCCTCGGCTTGGGCCTCTGGCCCCCTCACGGGTAAATGGGCCCCTGGCCCCCTCACGGGTAAATGGGTCCGGCCCATAAATTATTTGGGCCCCACAATAGCCCCTCAAAACCCTGCTGTCCAACCTCTTGGTTGGAAAGGGGGGTTTTGGTAACACCGAGCCTTTATTATGGCCCAGTCAATTCGGCCTATCAATAATGCTGGCGGCTCTTCATCTGCCCAGGAAATGCACCGGTCTACGAGACAATCTTTTGATTTTACTCTTGATGCGTTCTTATCGTTTGGGTATTCAAAACACGCTTTTAATGACCTATATTTACGAGACTATTTTAACTCGACGGTTTGTTTTGATGAGGTGGAGAAGTGGAACCGGCATGTTTGTGTTTGCAGATTCCTTTGGAGATCTGAACCTATTAAATGCCTCCCGCTCCACCATCTGTATAAGAAGGAAGGTAGGAGTTTATTGTTTTTGCAAAGAGTCCGTTTTCATCCTTCTGAGATTCGAAATACTTGGCCTCCTCTAGAGTTTATTTTACCTACCAGTTTATACACTAAATCGTGATACACTTTACCATAACAACGAGTAATGAAGGAGCCATACCCCTCTCGCACACGCCACGTTCCAATAAAGCTCGTAATGGCTCGGTCAGGGCAGGGATGGCGAAGACTCAAAATCAACCTCACCTTTCTTTCAGCCAAAATCCGAAGCAGGGACTCGTCACGTCAAACCTTCGACGTGACTGAGTCGAGGACACCCATCATCGGTACCAACCGCTCTCTCATGAGCATACCTAATATGGCACCAGTGTGTTAGGAGTCAGGACTGAAGCAGGGACCAAGCGCCCCTGCTTCTTCCTCTCTTCGTTCACTGGTGCCTCCTTCTGCCTCTCTTTCTTCTTCTTTCCACCACCAGATCCATCCTGGTGCTTTTCCTTCTCCCTCTTTTGCTCCTTTTTCTTTCTTTTCATCTCTTCTCTCTTCTTCTCCTCCTTCTTTTCATTCATCTCCTCCATCTTCTTCATTCATCTCCTCCATCTTCTTCTGAAGAAGGTCCTTCTCTCAATATGGGCGCTTCTAAGGCAGAGTTTGGAAGGACTTCGGAGACGAGTTTAAAAAAGAGACCTGACTGTTTACTTGAAGTATTGTTCTTTTTGTTTTTATTGTTTTGGCAATCTACCTTTTGTATAGGCTTGTTTAAGCCTCTCTTTGTACGTTGTAATACATCTTTGTATTAATGGAAATTGTTATCACTTTATTTCACATATTCTATTTCTATATTTCCGAAATGATAAAGCAATGAATAGACATACAATCTTGTGAATGAAAAAAAATTTTAAACTGTGGCCGACGTCTAGGAACAAAGTCCCAGTTAATGGAAAGATCTTGCTCTGTGCTTATAAAAACAATCTGACTTAATAATATTGAATCAAACAAAAGATATTTAGGGCTGAAACTCCCATTAGGCAGGAAAAGAAAGGACATTATGATGGATCTACTGGGTCGGTCTGGCACCGTACCGCCGACCTTAGAGTACAATACTTGGGGCCATAATCCCTTATCCAAGAGAAAGACGCTATTATGTACTAATAAGTGCTGTTCGGCATAGTAATATAGCATTTGAATCAATGACACTTAGGGCCAAAATACTCGCTAAGAAAAAGATATCACCATAACCTTAATAGAGTTGTTTGGCACAACAATGCCGACCTGTAAAGAACGACACTTACCTCAAAACTGGCCGAGATGATAGCTCAATGCACGATGCGGTGTAGGAAGTAACCATCCGAGGACATATCACCCGCAAAATGAACAGCCCCCCCTGGGCTACTAAATAGTGACGCGTTTCAACATCTTCTTAACACTCCTATTGACATTAACCTCTTACAGTTTTCGAGCCAAGGACTGAGCAATTTAGCATTGTTATTAAGTAGCCAACCTTACCAAAACTCAATCTTCTTCTCATTCAAGAAATTGTTTACCCAAGTAGTTGGTTTCCCCATAAGTTTGAGTCCGAGGACTATGCAATGCCTTGGTTTTGTCCAAAACCTAGTTTTCTCATCCAGGTAGTTGGTTTCCCCATAGGCTTGAGTCCGAGGACTATGCAATGCCTTGATTCTGTCCAAAATCTAGCTTTCTCATCCAGGTAGTTGGTTTCCCCATAGGCTTGAGTCCGAGGACTATGCAATGCCTTGGTTCTGTCCAAAACCTAGTTTTCTCATCCAGGTAGTTGGTTTCCCCATAGGCTTGAGTCCGAGGACTATGCAATGCCTTGGTTCTGTCCAAAACCTAGTTTTCTCATCCAGGTAGTTGGTTTCCCCATAGGCTTGAGTCTGAGGACTATGCAATGCCTTGGTTTCTGTCCAAAACCTAGTTTTCCTCATCCAAGTAGTGGTTTCCCATAGGCTTGAGTCGAGGACCATGCAATGTTTTGGTTCTGTCCAAACCTAGTTTTCCTCATCCAGGTAGTTGGTTTCCCCATAGGCTTGAGTCCGAGGACCATGCAATGCCTTGGTTCTGTCCAAACCCTAGTTTTCCTCATCCAGGTAGTTGGTTTCCCCATAGGCTTGAGTCCGAGGACCATGCAATGCCTTGGTTCTGTCAAAACCCAAGTTTTCCCATCCAGGTAGTTGGTTTCCTCTCCAGTCCGTAGTTGGTTTCCCCATAGGCTTGAGTCCGAGGACCATGCAATGCCTTGGTTCTGTCCAAAACCTAGTTTTCCTCATCCAAGTAGTTGGTTTCCCCATAGGCTTGAGTCCGAGGACTATGCAATGCCTTAGTTCTGTCCAAACCTAGTTTTCCTCATCCAGGTAGTTGGTTTCCCCATAGGCTTGAGTCCGAGGACTACGCAATGCCTTGGTTCTGTCCAAAACCTAGTTTTCCTCATCCAGGTAGTTGGTTTCCCCATAGGCTTGAGTCCGAGGACTATGCAATGCCTTGGTTCTGTCCAAAACCTAGTTTTCTCATCCAGGTAGTTGGTTTCCCCATAGGCTTGAGTCCGAGGACTATGCAATGCCTTGATTCTGTCCAAAACCTAGTTTTTCTTTTTAGCGCTGGAACTTGGCTTTAAGGGAGTTAGCTCCTCGGCCAAGCCCCTAGAATTATCTGCGCGATTAACGCTGGCAAGCGTAGCCCCTAATCAAGAAGCATAGCCCCTAGCAGAACTTTACGCTAAAACTCTATAACCAATTGTTAGAAATGACAAAGGAACTATCTCGACCTACCTCCTATGCCAACACACAAGCCTTTCCCACAGACGGCGCCAATTGTAAGGACGCGATTCGCGGCGGACCGTAACAGTGTCGAGTTCGCACGTAAAAAGGCCCTAACAATATCATTTGTAGAGCGTGGGTTTGAAAGGTTAGGCCTTGGACGCCAGGCGGTGGGTTTTTCGTGGTATTCATTCGTGGCTAGGTTGTCTTCACCCCTGGAATCTTTCTCCTAGAGGTTGGCTGGGAGGCTCTGGTTTTTGGCCATTTTTCCCAGTCTCTTCTTTAGGTTACTTATTTTTCCTTTTATATTTGCCTGCGTTCATTGTCCTTCGTCCACGTATAGGGTCAACCTTTCCAAGACTGATACTTGTCCCATCAGCCCATACTCAAAGTCGTTGGGGGTGGTTGTAAAAGCCAAAGAATGCGACTCTGTCAGGTTCAGAGTATTGAATGGCAGTAAGGGCAGCTTTCCCTGGATATTTTAGATTTTTCTTCCTAGTTTTAGCCCTATCCCGCTTTTACCCCTTTTTCTGGTGGGACTTTGGGTCTGCCGAGGACAGAACTGTCCTTGGCTGAATTTCAAGGCTATCCTGCCGAGCTTGGGCCATAGCCTTTCCTCGGTTTGGGCCTCTGGCCCCCTCACGGGTAAATGGGCCCGGCCCATAAATTATTTGGGCCCCACAATATTAATTCAAATTAGTACTTATTTTTTTAATTAAAATTTTATATTATTCAATATATATATATATATATATATATATTCGGTACGTAACCCCATAACAATACACCGATACACATTAGTATCAAAATATTCCATTCTAGTAGCCAATTCAGCACGACATCTGAAACGGAATTCAAAACATTGGGATTAATTTCAATGTTTTTAAAAAAAAAAAAAAAAAAAAAAACTCTAGCATACTTGGCTAAGAAAATAAATCCTAGGGGCCATTTGGTAACGTTGTTTGTATTTTTTGGAAATATGTGCGGGTAAAAATGCATATGAAAATACGTGTAATATTGTTTAAAAACTGAAAACATGTGTTTAAACTCCTATTCCAAACGTATGGCGTACGCATAGCCTACTTAAAACATGCTTACAAATAAAGGATTGTTCGACATCCAATAAAAAAAAAAACTAGGTCCTTCAAATTGATTTAAAACAAATTGAAAAAAAAAAAATTGAGTGTCTAAAACAAAAAAAAATTATTGAAACCTCCCGGAGGATGGTCCTCCCAGCTCCTCCCACCAGATAAGAAAGTGCGTTTAAATTTATGACTCAGCTCTACCTCACCACTGAGCAAAAAAGGGGCAATGTACGACTTCAAAAACGAACAGCAAGACACACTCACATGCCGCAATACATGACCCAAAAAAATGTACTACTAGGTTTTTTTTTTTTTTTTTTGAGAAGGAAATGTACTACTAGTTAGGCTAGGGCAAATTACAGGAGTCGGCTTGCGTCCATTTTACGCTTAACAAGAGTTTTTTTTTTTTTTTTTTGCTCCATTCATATAATTTATATGGTCATTTTTACAGCAATGGGTGGCGGAGCCACATTGAGGCCAAAGGGGGCTATAGTCCCCCCAAATTTTTGAAAAAGATTGAGTAGATATACTTAACTATGAGTCATCCAAATCATTTTAATTTTTTTTAAGGAATTGATATGCATTTGGCCCCTCATTCTCCGGTTAAAAAAAAATATCTGTGATAGTATATCAATAAAATTACAATAATTAGACATTTACAAAATTACAATAAACACACAATCTTTTTAAATAATTATCTCAACAGATAAAAGTGAAAAAAAAGTTTTCATCCTTCAATTTTGCGACTTATCTAATTAGCACCACCATATAGTTGCAGATAGCACCAGCTTTCGCTGGCAGATACATTTGGATAGACACTTGCTAACTAAGCAGTCTTTACACTTTTCTTAGCCAATGTCCCTTAAATCTCCAACATCGATCCTAACTCATCTACCTTTTTTTTCTTCCAGTACTTCTTTTTTAACTTCTTCAGTTCTCCCATCAAAAAAAAAAAAAAAACTTCTTCCGTTCTTCCATCATTTTTATGAAGTAGAGAGTGTGACTTTTTGATTTCACCAAGCAATATTTATCAATTACACATCTTACATCCACCACGTGTATGGTATAAACTTGAAATCTCAAAATTTAGAGTCCCCAAGTGATCAGGTAATGGTATGGTTCATAAACTCTCTTATGACCTTTCTTTTTCATCTTTATTTGTTATTAAAATAACAAATTTATTATATATCATTATGAATGAACATAACAAACTATTATTATACCTAATAAAAATATACTACAATATATCATGTAATTGGTTGTATTTAATTATATTTTTTTATATATTGAAATTTAAATAATGGTTTGGCTACTATTAATTTATTTATTTATTTTATTAGTATTTTTTTTATCTTAGTCATTATACTAAATGGGTGATAATTAAATTTAATAGTCTAGGTTAGTGGGCAAGTTAAAAACTGTTGAATCATTATGCAAAAGAAAGAAATATAGTAATTTTAAAAACAATACACTTTTCGTTTTGAGTTCCATTCGTAAAACTTCAACTTCCAATAAGCATATTTCCAAATTTCTAAGGGTCGAACTCGAAATGCATCCTTCTGGATAATCAATGTTTGCCTTACATTGAAAGTATTTATGGTGAGAATTGACCTCTAGATTTTTTTTTTTTTTTTTTTTGAGAGAGAACATTGTAATTTTTAATTGATGAAAGCCGAATCGGCTTGAATTGCAGCAAAGAGAAGTGAAGGAACATCTTTTATCCACACCGAGAACTCGCTAATACGTTTTGCATATCTAGCAATGTCCAATGTCTGCTAATGATACATCCTCGCACATCAGAGAATCAATAGTGTGTTTTGAATCACCTTCGAGAACAATGGACCACATGGACCACACACTTTCTATTATATATGCACAAAGTTGTTTATTGATAAGGTGCGTGCGTGTATTGTTTAAAAAGAAGGCGCGTATTGGTGCGATTAATAAAGATACTTAGGTAGTTGAGAGGATAACATGGAGACAGAGCTGAAAACGGAAATATCTGGTGCAAAGAATATGCTGAATGAAGTTGTTCCTAGTACGATTAAGGTAAAGGGCAACTTTTGAATACTCTCTATCAGCATGTCATTTTGCTCAAAAAAGCTATCAGCATGTCATAAATATAGTTGGGGCCCATTGTGTCTGTACAGCTAATGATCTAGCAGAAAGCTATCTCCAGTCCTGTCCCTTCCTATGACCAACTCTCTCACTATAAGCATAACCATCCATGCACCCCACTTTCTACACACAAAAATTATCTGAAACCATCTCTTGCTCTACTCTAAAGATGCTACCCTCTCGGAATATGCTTTTCGTTGTGCTTCTTCTGATAAGTATGCCTGCACTACCTGAGGGCGAGGCTACCATTATGATGAAGAAAAACCAGATCTTTGGTCCACTGCAGCCTCAAGTCCCTCCAACCTCTCTGCCGGTGCCCGATTCTCTGAAGACCGGCGACACCGGGTTCGGCAAAAAGGACTTGGCTAGTGATTTTCCTTTGCTACGCCGAGAGCTTCTTAAGGGTTATTCTCACCCATCTGCTCCGAATCCAGACACCTATATCCCAGCTTCAACAAGCACTTCGACCAATCACAAAGCGGCACCTGCACCATCGCCGGAGTTTCCGTTGCTACGCCGGAAGTTTCTTAAGGGTCACACTCAGCCATCTGCTCCGAATCCAGATACCTATATCCCAGCTTTAACAAGCACTTCGACCAATCACAAAGCGGCACCTGCACCATCTCCGGAGTTTCCGTTGCTACGCCGGAAGCTTCTTAAGGGTCACACTCAGCCATCTGCTCCGAATCCAGATACCTATATCCCAGCTTCAACAAGCACTTCGACCAATCACAAAGCGGCACCTGCACCATCGCCGGAGTTTCCGTTGCTACGCCGGAAGCTTCTTAAGGGTCACACTCAGCCATCTGCTCCGAATCCAGATACCTATATCCCAGCTTCAACAAGCACTTCGACCAATCACAAAGCTGCGCCTGCACCATCGCCGGAGTTTCCGTTGCTACGCCGGAAGCTTCTTAAGGGTCACACTCAGCCATCTGCTCCGAATCCAGATACCTATATCCCAGCTTCAACAAGCACTTCGACCAATCACAAAGCGGCACCTGCACCATCTCCGGAGTTTCCGTTGCTACGCCGGAAGCTTCTTAAGGGTCACACTCAGCCATCTGCTCCGAATCCAGATACCTATATCCCAGCTTCAACAAGCACTTCAACCAATCACAAAGCGGCACCTGCACCATCCCCAGGCACAGAACTGTGAGAGTCCGCCGCCTCATGCTATGACCTAGCCCACAGGAATATATATATTCCCTATCCTTTCTTTAATTATTACCATAATATAGCAGTATTCAAAAAAGAAAAATCATTAGCTGAAATATATGTAACTGTTTTGGTTCAACTGATGGATCATATATGCATGTCATGATAATATGAACTGGGGTTTATACGTGTATGTGCTTTGTGTGTGTGTGTGTGTGTGTGTGTGTGTGTGAGTGTTTGGTTATCAAAGGCTTAGTCTTCTTAAGCTATAAAATTTTATATTACGGAATTCCAAAATTTGATTCTTTTTCTCTTATCTACTTCATAGCAAATCTGTCTGACTGCCGAGAAAATAGAGGAATATAAAGGAAGTTAATTTCTAGGCCAGACCACAGCATTAAGACTACTAAATTGATTTCCCAATCTTTTCTCAGCAGCCCAAAAAACCCCATATTAACAAATCTAAATCTAATAGAACAAGCACAGCCAATCATATTTCTCAGAAAAATAGTTCAGTGCAATTTAAGTGTGATTTGGGTTAAAGTTGGATGAGATGTAGAGCAGATTTGTTTTTTTTAAAAAAAACCTTTCAATGACGAAAACTTTTCGTTGCTAAATGTTTTCCTGGCTAAAAACACTATTCAGTGATGAAAATATTTCGTCACTAAAAACACCTTAACTTATTAAATCATATTTAGTGACGAATAATTTATTAAAATTAAGGTGTTTTTAATATACCTATTTAGGCCTCTCTAGGACAAGTTTGGTCATAGAGTGGTCTACGAAGCTGCCAGCACTGTGAATGCCAAATTAGCTAGTGTCATGAATGGTAGAAAATTAAACTGGGGTCCTGTTAGGTCAAAAAACCTGGTTACTATCTTACACAAGTTGCCTATGATCAAATTTGGGGATAATGATAAGGCATTGGTGGATTCCTTCCAGAATAGTGTCCATTGTTGTTAGTGCTTGGGATTAAATTAGGCAGGATTATCCTCAAGTAGAATGGTGGAAAGTTATTTGGTTTCCTAAAGCTATACCAAGACTTGCTTTCATCTCATGGTTGGCAACGAAGGACAGGCTGAATACCAGAGAAAGATTGAAAAAATGGGGTATTGGCAGGTACATGCCATGTGTCCTTTACAGGGCAGCTGTGGAGAATAGAAGCCATCTATTTTCCAAGTGTTCCTTTTCCAAAAAGTCATGGAGGAAAACTAAATTCATGTTGTCAGGAATCCATTGCTGATGATTGGGATTCCAAATGTCGCTTCCTTGAGATAAGATTGTGGTAAACTAGGACTCAGTGCAGCAACCCTTCATCGCTGCACCCATACAAATGCTGTTATATTCCAAGGATTGGTTAGATCTGAGCAACATATGAGGAAGAAGTCAAAAAACAGCTTAGACCTCGAATTGAGGGTGGAAAAACCTATGCTGATTCTAGAGTTAATAGGGAAACAAGCTATAGATGGGGATTTGCAGAAGCTAGCCTCAAGCATCAAGCCCCTACAAGATAAAGAATGTGCTTAGTATCTGCTATGGTTTAGCTGGTTGCAGGAATGTTGTTATGGAAATTTGCTGTGGTCTCCTTGGCTTATTATATTTTGTTGTATCTCTGGTAGACGGATTGTTGGCCTGAGTAAGCTGGATTTATATTCTTTGCAGGCTGTTACTGCGTAAAGAGGCTTTTGTTGTATTTCCTTAGCTGCTAATTTGTTTAGTTTTGGTGTTTCTATGTGTAGTTGGTGCTGCCTCCATGGTGAGGGTGTTGTTAGTTTCAGGTTTTTGGCTTTGGCCTGTGTGTTGGTTTTGTAATCCTTTTTGTATGTTGGTGCTGGTTTCCCAGAATATTGGCAATAAAAATTACTTGATAATCGGCAAAAAAAAACCTGTAAAATGAGCTCTAAAATTGATCTAATTGATCCATGCATGTGCTACTTTTTTTTTTTATAGCTACTTGTTACTGACTCTAACTTTGACTTATTGGCCTTGATACATGAATTAACCCTAATCTGAGCTTCCCATTCAAGTTAAAAATTCCTAACATGTGCATTTAACTATCAAGAAGCAGTTATAGGACAACGGAAAAAAAAAGATGGCAAGACATATTGGCACTTTGGTCCAGGAATTAAGTGTCGTTTGAAGACCTTAAAGTGCCGTTCAACACTTGACCTTCTGTACCAAAGGGTCAATCAAGGTCAGAACCTCCCAGTTTTGCCTATTTTTGAGTTCCTCTGTTTCTCAAGTCAGCAAGAAGGTGGATTCCAGTTTGAGATCTTTTCTGTTTCCATCCCTATTATGACTTTTGAAAGTGTTTCAAATGATAAAATGACAAAATGATTCTGGAATATGATTGGTCTCTAGAGATGCCCCTTAAGATCCAAAATTTTGCTTGGTTCGCTAGTTTGGGAATCCTTCAAACACGGACCAAGGCTTTCAAAAATTGGGAGTCTCCTTGTCTTGAGAACTTCCTCACAGTTGGGTGGAAACTATGGAATCGTAGGAATGAAGTTTGTATGGGGGCTGCTATGTCATTGCCTAACATCACAGCTTCTAGTGCTGTCTAGTTAGCCATGTCATCCATTGAACAGAACTAGCAGGAGATTCACTTCAATCCAGATCTAGTTAAGTAGTAACCTCCTGATACAAGCTGTTTTAAGCTATATGTTGCTGGTTTGAGCTTCAGAGATGTGACTGAAGGTGTGGGAGCTGTGATTCGTGATAGTGCAGGTGAAGTGTTTACTGCATTGTCTGGGAGAGTTTGTGATTCCTAGTTGATTAAAAGAATGTGCATTACAACTCTTTCATGCGTGACATAATGGAGCCGTGTCACAGGATTTAGTTGAGTGATTGTGGAATGTGAAGACACTGGGCTGGTTAATGCAATTACAAAAGTAGCAAGCTTTCTCTTTGATAAATAATGAAGTTTTATTAATGTCAAAGAATAGAGTGATCCAAGTATAGAAGGAGTATACAACTGGGGACCATACAATCAATCACTCAGATTACATAAATTTATCAAATCACTAACTGAACATATGGAATGATTATGCAAAACTATTGCTAGATGATATTAGGCAACACATGTTAAAGCCTTGAATGTATTTCTTTCCAAGTTGTGCAGAAAATAATGTAACTATGCAACTCAAGAGCTAGCAACGTTTTCTCATTAGCAAAAGGAAGAGCCTCAGATGTGGCTTGAGGATTGTCCTTCCTTCTTGCTCCCCATTCCTAATTGAATTCAATCTATCTATACAATGGTATCTAACATTCATGTGCTGAAAAACTAGGACCCACTTCCTAAAAACCCAACACAACAAGTCAAGAACTACCAAAAAAAAAAAAAAACTAGGAACCCAATTTCCAGAATTTGACACTTTCTTGGCTTTTGACACCTTCAAAAACAAAATTAACACAACTGAATATCCCAAATACTTCACAAGAAACAGTTTGATACGAACACAAAAACTACGATAATTTTTCAATAAACGTTATGAAATACCCAGATCGGAAAATTAAACATTTACGTTTATTGGGAAAATTATAAAAAAATAAAATATGTTAATGGTATAGAAAATTATGTACCAGCAGTGGCGGTGTCTGATTTGATTTCATCTTCAATCTCTGTTGTGGTTGGAGTGGGTGGTTCCCATCGTCACCTTCGCTTCCGGAAAAAACTCTCCGTCTGTGAAACCATGGTTGTATGTATCGCCAAAGAACCAAACCATACGCGTTTTGGAGAGAACTTTCACGGAGATTTCATTTCGAACAAATGGGCGCGCTTGCTACAACTTTACTATAGAAACACGTGCCAACTCTGCAATGAGGCAATGACCAATTAAACGTCAGACTCACACGCAGCCATGAGTTATAAATTTATAATTTTGAAACAGGAAAACACAATTTTTCACCATTTAACTGAAATAGTGTGTGATTTTAGTTTATGCAACACATATAGTTTATATTGTGGTTTTTCCGTTTAAGGAGAAAGGATTTTCATATAAAGATTGGTGCTTTTGTGTAAGATTGATATTTTGACATTGTAAATTTGGTGACAATATTATTGGTGATTGATTACAATTCTTAGTTAATTTTCTTAATTCACAATACTAGATTATAGGAAAATTATTGTGTGCTCCGGAGTATCATAAATGCATACTCCCTATTCTTACAATACTAGATTATGGGAAAATTATTGTCTCACTAATTAAATTCATGGTGGGACCCACCATTCATGTGAGAGGGAGGAGTATGCATTTATGGTACTCCAAGAGTACACAATAATTTTTCCTAAATTGTGACCCAACAAACGGTATTTTAGAATTCAATTGATTTAGCAATTGTTATCTTCTTCTTCTTTTTTTTTTTTATAAGATAGAATTTTTAGTCTAGTCTAATTTAAGTGTATATGTGTTTGAAACTTCCTCTTGAAAACTTGAACATCGGCTTTTGTCCCCTACACTTCATAAACATTTATACTTGTAGAGTGACCACCGCACCAAGGGTGTGCGATGGTAACAATTGTTTTCTTAATGCTTGTAATCAATATAAAATAATTATTATAATTTCATTAAAAATAAATTATTACTATTTTTTTAGTTTAAAAATACCTCTATATCCTAGATTTAAGTGAAAATAAAACAAAAGAACAATCCAGTAAAAATATATATACACATTACCTAAAAATTAGGACCACTTTCCTAAGATCAATAAAAATACATCTCTCCTTAAATCTGTCTCCGATTTACTCCATGTGAGTGAGTTTGCTTTCTTTTCTTTTTCTCTTTTTTTTTTTTTAATTTAAATTAGTTTTTTGCATTTTTTTAATATAAAAAATTGAAGAAGGAAAAAAAAACACTTAACGTTAGAGCATTAACAGAAGTTAGTGGAATGCCTGAATTGAAACACTTTTGAAACTTAATGGATTGAATTGACCAAAACTAAAGTTAGAGGACTGAAATGACAAAATGTGAAACTTAGAGGATCAGTTTTGCATTTTAACCTAAATAAAACCATGATTCTCTCTCTCTCCCTCTGTATCAAGACCATATTATTTTGGTTTTGTTTAAATTTTAAATGTGCTATTCCTATTTTTCCCCCTTTTTTTTGGGTATGATGATTAGGAAGCATATAAATAAAATTGCTACTAAGTTACATGGTGTTCCAGATATGCTAATGGGATTATACTATATATAGTGATTGAAATTGCCGAGGCAAATTTGTTGCACTTTCCAGCATTATAGACAGCATTTCTTTCCTATTAATAACAAGTGATATTCAGTTCTCGACTTGTTGCACTTTCTTAGTTGCTATCATATGTGGCCACTCCAGCAATTATGTTCAGAGCTCGTAATTGTTCATATTAATGGTTATAGGCTTCTGTTTACCATATGAATGGCATATCGATGGCAGAGAATAAGATGTGCAGAATCATCCAAAAAAAAAAAGAGTTAATGCCTTCTTTAAACTTTTTCTTGCTATATATAAAATTATAAATGTTATATATAACATTGGTATAAAACAAAATTTTATTTAACCAAACATAAATTTAAACTTAAGTAACATACCAGTTGGAAAACGAAACCTTTTATTACAAAAAAAATCACAGCGTTTCAGTATTTTTACATGAAGTGATGAAGAATTAGTTAACAAGCAAAGACATTTTGCAGTCAAAATTGGGCTATAGAATCAAGTAGATCAATAACAAGGAGACATTTTATTCCCTTTCTACGTGGGCAGCATGTTGATCACCTCAGATAACACAATCCGACAGCAAAAATCTCTTTCTAGGCAAATGTTGGAGTTATGTTGTAACTCAAATGTCAGCAATGTCAGTATGCTTCGAGTCAAAGCACCGCCGCTGCAGTCATACAACTAGCATCATCATACTATTTATAGCCACCTCTTACTTATCTTTGTTGATGGGTGTACTGGAGGAGGTGTCTTAGCATTCCTATTTTCTTTTGTGTCTACAAAAGAAAACAACATTGATCTCAGATCATAAAGACAAAGAAGATTTCGCTTGTAATATGGTTTAAGGATAGTGTAAGTGTGTAACCAATACTAATCTCATGCAATGACACTTGTATTAGTTTACTTACTAGAATCATTTGACTTCCCTCCAAGAGAAGATCTTCGGGACTTGTCAGACCCTGACGCTGGAATGCCAGTTAGTGATTGTCTCCTATGAGTCCTAGCATTAGCTGTCACTGGTGACTTGGGACCAATGACATTAGTAGCACCTTTGATGGGTGTCTGGAGTTCCATCAAATTCTGTTGGTTCCTGAAATTTTACATTGAAATGTTGAAATGATATAGTGTGCCAGCCAGAGTTCCTCTCTATTATTAGAAATGAACCTTTTTTTCCCCTAAACAAACTAGTCTCACCTTTTCTCAGAGACGTTAATCAGTTTTCCAATTGTCCGCAGTGATCTCCTTATTTGAGATCCCTTACCATTTGTGCTACCAATCAAGTTGGGTGTTTGGAAATCTGTAGAAAGAGTGAGCTCACTTTGCATCATATTCTGAACCTCATTTCTGGCATGTATCGGCGGTTCAGGTGACTTTGGTAGCTGAAGAGTAGGAATTTGTGTTCTACCATCTGTTCTAATAACTCGCTTCTGATAGGTAGTACTAGTAGGACTTCGAGGAGCCTTGGCATGAGAGGCCTCCATCATGGAACCACCATTGCTGAAATGCCCAAAAGGCCTTGTAACTGCTTCTGCATCTTGAATTTGGCCATACTTTGGGATTGATACTGCATCAAATGGTTGAGGTTTGATTGCATCATCTGACAATTTTATCAGCAAATTATCCTTCTTAGCATATTTTTGACCTTCTGAACTCAATCTTCTTGAACGAGTTGGTATGGAAGGGGTTCCCTTCCTATCTTCATTATTCATTGCTTTCTCAGTCTTTGTGGCGCTACAATTTTCAATGCTCAGTCTTCGAGGACGTGGAGGGGTTCTCTCAGGCACTGCTTTTGGTCTTTCAGTTGGAGATCTTGGCTCCTTTATTTTGCTGAACTGCATATTCTGTGTTTCCTTTCTTGTCAAGGCCTTTTTAAGGCTCTCAATCTGCAGAATTTAATAATCAATGAATAAGAGAAAACATTTCTTGGCTTCTATTAGAGGAGCCAAACATATAGCATACATGACCTATCATAGCCAGACATTTGTCTATCCATTTGTTTTTTCTAAGACACATAAAAGTCAAAGAAACCAACAAAAAGACTAACAATTCTCTATTGTACAATTACAGGCACACAAGAAAACACGAGCCTTTAAATTAATAAGTTGTTGAAATAGCAATAATCTTCAATTAGAACAGATTTTGTGCCATGAAATTTCCAAACAAAAATATTTCCCTGACAAATGTTCCGAACTAGGAAGGGATCCAAATCAATAATACAAACACTGACTATAGCATTCTTTTTTTCTTGAAAAAAAAACGTTGACATTGGAAATGGTTTCCAACAAGATAATCCTGAAATCACAATTAACCATGACTGGTACTAGTGCCTGAAAAACTACTAATGCTCTATTAAAGCTCCATAGCTGCAGGATGGCCCAAATAAAGTGGGCTTGCAGAAGAAAATCCAGATTCCAGACAGCCGATCAACTTTTAATATGAATGACAGCACCAATTGGTCCAAAGATGGGAGACTGAAGGGGATATAAAATGAAGAATTACAAAGCACAACTGAAATGGAAATTTAAGTGAATTTGATTACCTGTTCTTTGAGTTGCATAACCTCACTGCTCTCCTTGTTCACACGAGCAGCACCAAGTTCAATAGTTGAAACCCTCTGAGCAAACTTCAAAGTACTGACTGTTTCACCAAATGAATCTTCTTCCGGACTCACATGAGCAAACATTAATGTTTTAGCATGTCCACCTATAATACAAATTTCCACGTAGAAGATATTGTCAATACAAAGATCATATGATTTTCTATTTAGAAAATGAATCTAATCCTTTTGAAAGAAACAATCCTATAAAGTAATGTGACATGATCTGATTGGAGAACCAATTAAAAAACAGATTATATTATAAAGAAACAAGCTAGTGGTTTGGAAAGAGGCACATTGCAGACCTAAGGAGTCTTGCAAAAGAAGTGTGAGTTTGCTGTTTCGGTAAGGAATGTGAGAGCTTTTCTGAGCCAAGGCTGTAATAACATCTCCTAAACAAGAAAGAGACTTATTAATATACTGTGCCTCCTTAAGCCTGTCTCCTGTAACTTCAGATTTGTCCACTCGTTCACTTCCGGCAAGGTCTACCAGATGCAGGCAACTATGGAGAGTGCTTCCTGATATATCTTTTCCATGCACATGTACTGTGAGGACACTGCATATACATGCAAAACAACCACATCTTTATCATTTTCAAACTTGACAAACTTCAAATACTGTATAGTCCAGCTGTGAAAAAAAAAAAGATTTCTTTCTCCAATATCTACTAAATTTAAATAGATCCGGAATCAGCTCCTAAATACTAACCTGTGGGAACGACTACTACTGTTGTTAATTGCGGTAGAGCTGACAACACGATTCACCTCACCAAGTTTCATCAAATTCAGAACATCAGTGGTGGACTTAACAGGATGCATTGTAGCATCTGGAAGACTTAAGCCGTTGTCACCAGTACAGCTCCGAATCTCTAATGTATGCTTAGTTAAGAAAATAGATTTACTAAATATACGTAATAAAAACACCATAAGATATAGAGTTTCATCTTCTACGACATATCAAGGTTCATTTGTAAAGTTAGAAAGCCAATATGAAAGGATATTTGGTGGTTGATGAATCTTCTGTAAGCAGGTCTCGTACTTGTTCATTATATATTTCGACCATCTGGACATGAATGTCATAATTTATGATGTCCTTCCTTCTATTAGACAGCTGGAACAGATCTTTCAGAGCAAGATAATTAATCCCCCTGTCCTTCATTGACCCACCTGATGGACCACTCTGTCACCATATAAAAGAGTCAGATGGAAGAATCATGGTTAGAAATTATGAAAAACTCTTAATAGCCTATAGCCACCCTTTGTTCTGTATACATGGATTACAAATCATAAAGGCAATTCATTATCACAGTAAAGGTATCCAGAACAAATAAGAAATAGGATATAGGAAAAGCTGCTGAAGGTAATTATAATCAAGCTTAATCTGAAAATGTATATATGTTACCATGGTATGTGTTTTTCCAGATCCAGTTTGACCATAGGCAAAAATGCATACATTGTAACCATCCATCACAGACCTAATTAGTGGTTGTGTGTCCTTAAAAACCTCATCTGAAAATTAAAAGGACAATATTGATTAAAAATCTGCTTAATGTAAGAGCCATAAATTAGAAGAATCTCATGTGATATTACCTTGGGTGGCAGCTGGACCAAACACCCGGTTAAACTGAAAAACTTTCCTTCCATCTTTTTGTGGTTTTAGTGGGTCTAAGATCACAAGTGAACCATTGTCTCCAACGAAATCTATCACAGTTTTGGCTTCATAACTGAAAGATGGTCTAATTCTACAGTAAACTCGAATATTACCTGAAAATCAGGAATTAATCATTAGATTCACCTTAATGCTGAAAATAAAACTGTCCCTTCAAATACAACAACAAAAAAAGAGACATATACATATAGGGTCCGTTTGGATACAGCTGAAAACTGAAAACTGAAATTGAAAACTGAAAAACACTGTAGCAAAATAATTTTTAAATGTGTGAATAGTATCGTGGGACCCATTTTTAATGAAAAATTGCTGAAAAGTGTATTTTGTGGGACCCATAAACAGTACATAAAAGCACTGTTCACATCAGAAAAGTCAAAAAGTTACTGCTTTACAAAAAAAAAAAAAATTGTGAAACGTAAACGTGCGTCTGGGAAGCGCAAAACGCGCTTCCCAAACGCACTCATAGTCAACTTTTGTGTCTCAAAAGTACACCAACCTTTCAAATCCTGGACCATGTTGTATAAATTTCTGTTCTCTTTTACAACCCTGTAATATCCAACAGCAGCAAAAGACAACTCCTGTACCTGACTTTCTGAACCAACAAAAAAATAGCATATTTTACACTTCAAGAAAAATTTATTGTAAAGGCCTCTATAATGTGCATATGGCAAGATCATTCAAGACATTGATTGATCAGTAAAAAAAAGTATTAATTGCTAAAACATATGTATATTTTCAAGAACAAAAGTACTAAAGAACCCCCTGCTTTTCAGAAATCATTGATGAATATCAGATTATGCTAAAACGTAGCAAGTGGAGTCACAATTGCAGTTTACTCCGTCAGTATGGATGAAAAAGAACATGGTCTAACAAAAATATCTTTATAAATTGACACAAATTACAAAAATGGGCACTGGTTTGGTCTTTACTTTTTTTAAAAGATAATATAAGTTGATTTGAACTTTGATAACTAATTTACAGTTATAATCCATCACCAGAACATTAACAATTCACTGATTCTAGTTCCCCTAGCAACATACCTAGGTCTTTCAAATCTCTCTGCACCTGGGACTGCAAGTAGTTGAATTCCCTCTTTGTTGATGACAAAAGGCCCTTGAGATCCTGCAATATGAACACAACATTCTCAGATTAAGATTAGATATATGCAACACTCCTCCAATGCATGTCTTTTTGTAATCATATTAGAAAACCAACCGCATTTTCCAGTTGCCCTTTGATTTAAACAGAAATTTTGTAATAAGATTTGATGTTAAATGGGAATAATTACATTAATCTCTATGCTACCATGTTTAAATTATCAATCAGGATTGAAAGATAATCAAAACTCTTCACTGTTAAAATTAATCAGAATTTTATAATCAAACCAATTTTAAAACTCATCATATCTGATTAGGAACTTGAGTATGCCACATAAGCCATTCAAACAGTGTAAATGGTAACCTTCAGACAATGGAAGAAATTTTTTTCCTCAAAATCTACAAGAAGTTTAGGATTGGGAGCAAATTAAAGGAAAAAAAAAAAAAAACCCTTACCAAAAGTTCCTTTTCTTGCATTTGAAATAGACTCCTATGTTTGCAGTTACCTTTGCTCAAGCAAGCTCTGCAACTCTATAAAAGAGATGTACAAAAGTCAAATGACAATCAGGTGCAACGTTTAACACAATATTTAAATCAAGCTAAAGTGAGGAATAAAAACATTTCATATGGTGAAATAACATCCTTCTTGGACAAGTTTCATCCAGACCAGTTTGGAGGAATATCCTCCAACACATTATGTGTCAATTTATAAAACCATCCACATGTATTAAATCACATGACTCATTAAATAGTTCGTGTGACTAAAAGGACACCTGAATGATCGTTTGAATCACCACTTAGTGAATTGGAAGAATTTTTCTACAAACCGGTTTAGAAGTAAACTCTATAATTGACATAACTAGTAATTTTTCTTTGCTTTGAGACTTCAACCTTTTTTATAATAAGATTAAGCATAAGATGATACCTTGGAATTTTCAAGGGGAGATATTTCCTCCAAAGGCATATGTGTCGATCGGAGAGCTGAGCTACTTCTATCTTTCAATAAATCTTTTAACTTCATTTGCAACTGATTTTGGCAGAAGATATAAAAGCTTTTAGGGAAGAGAAACTTAAAATGATAAATAAACCCAAACTTTTCAAATTAAGACTACAAGAAGTTAATTTGAAATTAAATTTCTACCAGGCTAAAATAAAGAAAGGGGAAACAGTTATGCAGTAAGACAACAATTGGAAATAGATGATGCATCTAATTGAAACCAAAGATCCTAGAGTCCCCTTGGTGGTGACAACTAATTTCTAATAGTTCACCGTACACTTTTCTAGCCTATATTTTAAGTTAGGTGATTAAACACCCAGACTGCACAAACCTAATGCCACTGACATATTTCAGTGGCAAACCTACAATAACTTTTTAACTGATGGTCCAAAAGAGCGTTTTCCATCATTACAATAATGAGTTCAGATCTAATAATGTTGATTATTACTTATTTCCATTGACAAGTAAAAAAGAACAAATTATTGATAGTTAAAATGTGGTCAAATAAGATTGTCAAATGTACATGCTACTGTATCAACTCTTATTCTGATTATGATTATATCAATTATGTACTGTTTTAGTAAATAATAATAAGTATACTGTAAACTATTAACCTTCACCTATTTCTGATTGCTGCATCAACTCAACTTAACTAAGCCTTAATCCTGACTAATTGGTAACTGCAGGCCTTAAATTGTTATCTTTATTTAGCTTAGAAATCAGATCGCTTAATAGCTATTACATAACAATTTATCTCTGACATGCAATTGTGATGTGGAAACCAAGTGATTGTCAAACTAATTAACGAAGTCTTTGTGTAGGTTCACAAAGAAATTCAACAGATATAAGTACTGCTTGGTGCACCAGAAAAAGTATTCCCTGGGTTTGACACGAGTATGGGCACAGCAATCCAAGGAAGAAATATACGTTATCACATGTAATGTTCCCTACTTAATCTCCCATTTTAATCATAACAAGACCTACTACACTATAGCAAAGAAAAGTTTCCCTAAACCACAGAGCTTTTCCCGACATCAGTCCCTTACACTAAAACTGATAAAAAAAAGATGAGCCAAACCAAGAATAAAAAAGGTAAATTTTTTTGAAAGTTCTATTTGGTTATCCTAATCTACAGCTGTGTAATTCAATATAAAAATAAATAAATAAACAGACCCTCACACTTGAAAATTAAACATATCTTCAGAATGTGTCTAGGAAAAGAATAAAATCTTTTCATGAGTCAAATAAAACGGACCTCAGGGAACTTATTCTGAACCTGTTCCTCCAAACAACTTGACATGATTCTACTGAATAGCTTTACTGGATCCTGTAGCAGAAGAGAAATATAAGAAGGAAAAAAAAAAATCAAGTTCAAATCTGACTATAATTCAATATTTATAAGTAGAATCAAAGTAAACTTCTCTAATGATGTAACTCATTGTTACCATGTTTCGGTTACGGGAGGAAGCAAGGAGGTTCTCATCAATGTTTTCTTTTGAGTCAACCATGCAGTCAACAATTAACTTGACAATTAATTCTATATCTGCTGCATCACATGGACAAAAGTAGAATGAATAACATTGTATTCACCAAGTAAAAGGGAAGACAAAATAAGTACCATCTAAATATTTATTTTACAACATTATGTGAAATCATTCTGGATCTTTCTTTAGCAACCAATGCCATTATGCAAAATTTCTAGAAATGTCTATACAAGTTACCTTATGAAACATTTGATTTGCTATAACAATGAGTGAAAGAATCCTGATAGATTATTTTAGTTCAAGAGCTTTACTACTTGTATATAAATGCAGTTATTTTAACTCAGAAGTCTATTGATGGAATCTTATTACTAACCATATTCGCTGCTATTTAATTCAATGAGTTTGACATTGATTTTGATGATATTTAACAATGACTGTGAAATTGTCTATGTACATTGGCCTTATAAAAAAGATCAAAGCTAAGTAACGCCTCATTGATTTATCTAGCAAATATTAGTACATATGTATTATCTAGCAAATATTAGTACATATGTATAACTACCTTGTAGACTATATGCATATATGAAACATAGACAAATGCATAATGAAGAGTGACAATTTGACCTTCAATAGGTGGCTGTTTTTGATTGTCACTGTCAATAGGTGGCTGTTTCTCACATGTTGCAGACATATCTAAGCGCCTACAGGAGTCTGACGAGATTGCAGCTGAGGCTCTAGGATGCATCCTACTAGCAGAATGCACGGAGAATGGAGATTTAACATTTTTTAAAAATCCATTCCCACCACCCATCTGCTTCCATTCATGATATGATCTAAGAGTCAATATGCAGTCGACAACCTTTGCTGCTGACCCTGCCTCCATTGCATCCTGAGAAAAGTGCATTCCAACAATTACTTAGCAATAGGTACATAGTACATACATATATATGCGCATCCATATACAATAATGTATATAGCTTACTCTGTCAAGATCAGAAGCTTCAAAAGCAGGCAACTTCAGCTCTTCAACAGCCACCAAAAAGTTCCGGACATTCTCAAAGTACTGATAGGCAGGCAGTGGCTGCGATTCCCAGGGGACCGATTGTAAATGTGACGGATTCTCCACAACCTTAAAATATTAATCAAAATCAAAGCAATCAGAATTAAAATTAAAATTTTAAAAAAAATGATGCCTAATCTCAATTTGGGACACACAAAATGACTAATCACAGCCTAATAAGAGTATCGAGCATAATTTGGTAAAGGTGGGATTGTTAACTTTTGAAAAAACGAAATCAACATATAACATAAACATTCAGTGGTTCACTTTCCTCAGGTTTCTCAGCAACCAAACAAGAAGGTAGATAGGTATTAAAACCTCAAGTAGCAATGTAATACCTTGGGCACTGCTCCTGGGTTAATCTTGTTGATGGCATTGCATAAGACCAGACCATTTCTCAAGCAAGAAATGAACTCCCTCTCTGATGGCTGCTTCGATATGTCCAGTGGACCCACCAAACTTTCAAGCCAACTGACTGCTTGGTATCGCCTCCAAGCTGCAAAAATTAACATAAGAAAAGGGATCATTAACACTCATTCCTGAAAAAACCAATAATATTTCCATGTTTGGCTTCCAAGAAAATGCAAGAAATCACAAAAATAAATAAATAACAACAATAATAAGCTAACACTATGACTCAAAAAACCAAAAACCTAAACTTGGATTTGTACCTCATTTCTTGGAAAAAACAGAAACAACCGCTCATTAAAAAAATTCAAACTTTCCATCACTTTCTTTTCAATTCTTCAACTTTCTTTTTTTTCTCTCAGCAACCAAACAGATACACAAAAACGTGAAACTAAATTAAGAGAAAGACTGACCTGCTTCCTCAGCCTTTCTTGAAGCCAAATTGAATTCACGCAACCCACTTCTTGCACTGTCCTCCATTGTAAAAAGCCACCCAATCTCTTTGCTTTCTTGAAAAAGCACCTGAAAATATCAGAAACCCATTAAAACCCAGAAATCACATTTCCATTTCAGTGATCAAAAACCCAAGAAAGCAATCACATTCCCATTTTACATACTAGTTCAGTTACTGGGTACAAGTTCTTTCACTGTGGGATTAAAGAAAAACCATAAAGACCCAGAAAACACAGAGAGAGAGAGAGAGAGAGAGAAATTACTTGGAATTGAAATAGAACAGAGAGAGTGAGAGAGTGAACTATGGTTGTTTTGGTTTTGGGTTTTTTTTTTTTTTTTAATAAACTTTTTTATTAGGTTCGGATCCGAACCTGAGGTTTCGGAATCGTAACGTTACTAATTGAATTTTTTGAATTCAAATGAGTAGGGACAGATGTGCTTTTCTTTAGGTAAGAATGATTGATCCTAGCCGTCTATTTTGTTGACCAAGTAGTATAAATCAAAGGACCAGATTTATAGTAAGGAGTGTTGTATTTTAAAAGAACTTTTGGGTTGGGCTTCTACTAGAGGTCTTTGGGTTTTGGTTTGTTTTGTGATTTCAATGTATGAGACTATCGGATTCTCTTCAATGTGATTTCTTTCCATTTGTGTATGGATTGCCTTATATAGGTACTAGTAATTAGTAATTTCAAATTCAAGCTTTTTTCTTTCTTTTAATCAAGATAGGAATTTTATTTCTTGTAAAAATCTATTTTAAAATTCCATAGTATAATTAATTATGAATAGAAAATAATATTATCACATTTAAGACAAAAAAAACCCTTATAATTAACAATTAGAACTCATATTTTTCATGTATTGAGTCTCAACTCTCAAGAAGTGTAATTAGTTAATAAACTTTACGTCCTTAAATAAAAGGTGCAAACTTAGAACATTTCTTATTATTTAGTGAAGAAAGAGTAATGAATAAGGGATGGAAGGATATTTTTGTAAGTTTTAATGGGTGTTTTTTGCATCTTAAATATTGTTATATGTGCAAATCACATGCGTCAACCTTTGATTATTGTTTTGGTGTGAACGTGTGCATGCACTAGAACCTAAATATTTGTTTACTTCTGTTAACTAAAATTAGTTCTTATTTCCATTTCATGCTTGACTAAGGCTGTTTGGAAGCTATTCTCTTTAACATTTCCATTTCATACTTGACTTTGACTAAGGCTTGTTTGGCTTCTGTAACTAATTCCTCTCCTTTTTTTTTTACCTTTTGAATACCCACAATAATTTTAGAGAAAATAGTCAAAATATCATGTTTAAAAGAAAAAGAATATCAAGATATGCAACCACGGTTAAAAATAATGAGTTTTTTTTTTTTTTTTTTGAGAGTTTCAATCTATGGTGTCCGCTTTTGATGATAGTTCTTTATCATCAGACCAAGACACCAATCGATTTTTGGTGTAGGCGGGGATTGAACCCCAGATCTCTTATTCAATTATTAGAGACTTTACTAGTTGAGCTAACTAAAACTCACAAAAATAATAAGTATTAATTAGCTTTAACTTGTAAAAATTCTTATTGTCAAATAATTTATTTAATAATTGATGTGTATTTTATCGTTAAGAACATATTATATTGTATAGTCAGAAGTTTATAATATACATGAAATTCCTAGGACTACTAAGATTAGTATGATAAACCCTTGGAAATAATTACAAGCAATAGTAAAATGAGCCTAAACTCTCTCTCTCTCTCTCTCTCATAATTTTTTTTTTCTCTTATGCACGTACTGCATTTTCTCTAGCAAAAATACACACACCATATTCAACTTTTTAACTATTATAACTACACTAGGCATATTTACCCAAAAAAAAAAAAAAAACTACTCTATGCCATGTATTTAAATAGTTGTGAAAAAGAAGAGAAAAAAAAAATTTTGTCACATGCATCACGTGTGCCAACGTCCAATATTTTTTTGGGGGCTTATATATGCTTTTGAAACTCAACTTTTGTGGTTTCGTTTTAGGGCTCATAAAATTTTATATTTTATTTTCGTCATGATTTAAAATATATTTCATTATTATTTTTACCATCATCTAACCAACGAAAATTAAACTACAAAAATACGGTTGTATTTGTGCAACATCTACAATTGGTGGATGACGTAATTTTTATCCTTTTGGTAGAAGGTATTTGTTACTTTACAAAGAAATTGGTCTTTTGGGTAAGGTTGTAATTCTTGGATTAGATGTATCTAATTACATTAATAGATGTGCACATTCTCAAAGGCTCAAGGGGTACATGTTCCATGTTTGCATTAGATACTAGGACCTTCACTTGTATTAAATAACAATTTAATTCTCTCTAGACACAAAGTTGTGATCACCATTCAGACAAGACTGGTCATTACAGGGACCATTCACTGACATAGTTAACAGAATGTTCGGGTACAATTTTTTTTTTTTTTTTTTTTTTTGGAAAGGAACTCATCTATTATTCTTTTTCCATTTTTTTTTTTGGTTAAATGATGAATATATTAAAACTAACAAATAGAGTTCAAATCAGAGCCAAGTCTGACCGAGTACAAACCAGAACCATCAAATTCCAACCTACTTCTAATGTCCTCAAGCGGACAAGGAAAATATAAAAAGCTACTATCCTGCTCAACACCCATTCTAACAAGAGCGTCTGCACAGCAATTAGCTTAGCGATAGATGTGTTTAACTTGGACCTGATCAAACCTGGACATGAGTTGCCTATAGTCGTCCAAAATGGGAGAAAGAACATTATTCTCATAATTAACATTGTGAAAAATATCAACAGCCACTTTAGCATCTAATTCAACTATTAGAGAAGAGATATTTAAATTGCTGCACAAAGTAAGCCCATCCAGCAGCCCCCATATCTTTGCCTCGAAGCTGTTAGTAAATCCCAATCCTCCTTGCAAACCCAGCCACCCAGTTGCCTCTTTCATCTCGCACAATACCACCACATTCTGCTACACCTGAATTGCCCAAAGAAGCCCCATTCGTGTTTAATTTAGTCCAGCCGATTGGTGGCTTCTCCCATCGAACCGGCTTGCTTGTTCTGCCATAGGAGCTTTAGAAGACGAATAGCAATACATGAATTCCATTGCTTGGTTGGTTATCTCAATAGCCAGCCTTGGATTTGCTGGTTTCCCATTGAAAACATAGTTGTTTCTACTCTTCTAGATATGCCAGACAGCAAAGAAATATAGCAACTTCCAGGAAGGAAGCCCATCAATGATACTTTTACTCAACTTCCCATTTAAACTCAACCAATCCTTTAACTCTGACCGCCAAAAGCCATGGTTGCTGTTCTACACACCTAGCTGGCTCCAAGTAAGCTGAACCTAAGGACAATCCCTTAAGGCATGGAGTATGGTTTCAGCACCCCCTTGGCATATAACACACTGATTATCACTGCCCACTCCTCGCCCTACAAGGCAATCATTCTCTCCAATACTATTATGGGCATATTTCCACAAAAAAAACTAGATGCGAGGTAACGTCATTAGTTTCCAAATCCAATCTGCATTGAAGGGCATATTTGTATCATCTCCCATTGCTATCCCATACCATATGCACTTTTTAAATCAAAAATAACCCTAGGATTTTACACCCATGCTAATTTGTCACTGCCTCTTCCTTGAAAGGAGATTGGAATAGCTTGAAGCATTAACTTGCAATCCAAAGGAAATTCAAAAGGCAGCTTGCTCCAGTTCCACCCTGAGTCTTGAATCACATCCTTGATTTCTAGCATGGATGCTTCTTGAGTTAATGGTCCTTGGATCAACTATCAAATAGAACCTTGTTTAGTCCAATTTTCATACCAAAAGCTGATCTTGCTATCCTTACCAACCGTCCACCTACTACCCTTCATAAAAACCTCCCTTCCCTTTTTGATGGCTGTCCAAATCCTTGAGCAAGGAATTCTATCATCATTACTCGAATTTCACCTTCTACCAGTACAATACTTTGCATCAAGCACTTTTGCCCATAAGGTGTCTTTTTCATTATGCAATCTCCAATTCAATTTAGCAAGGAAGGCAGTGTTCCTCCCCCTGCCTGTTTGCAGGCCAAGACCACTTCTATCCTTCGGTTTGGTCACTTTATGCCACCCAACCCAGTGAATCTTCCTTGCTACCTCCGATGCTCCCCACAAGAAATTTCTATTCACCCTATCCAACCCATCAAGAATCTTCCCCAGAAGGTGGGCACACTGCATGACATAGGCTGGGATTGTTGCTAAAGAGGCTTGAATGAGGACATTTCGACCAGCCATGGAGAGCAAATTAGCCTTCCAGCCAGCTAGCTGTTGCTTAACTCTATCCAGGACAAAATTATAGTCTTGGGAAGATGATCCGAGATGCTTAATAGGAATACCCAAATATTTGCCAAGGTTCGGGGTTGAGACAAAACCCAAAACATCACAAAGGGTCTCCTTGGTAGCATCATCCACCTTAGGCGAGAAATACACTCTTGATTTAGCTTCACTAATAGTTTGCCCCGAAACACCACAGAAGACATCAAGAATCTCTCTAATGGCAGCACAATTAGCATAGTCCACTTTAGCAAATAAAACCACATCATCGGCAAAGAGTAAATGAGAGAATGTCGTGCCACCTTGCAAGGCTTTAACTGGCAGCCACTCCTTCATACTACACTTCTCTTCAATTAGTTGCCTAAGAAAATCCATACAAAGGATAAAAAGGTATGGGAATAAGGGGTCCCCTTGCCTAATCCCTTTCAATGGATAAATTGGGTCTAAGGCTTCTCCATTAACCAAAATGGATGTTGACACAGACGAGACATAACTCATTATAATGTCAATGAGATCCTATGGGAGATTAGCTTTAATTAACATTACTCTTATAAAATTTCATTCAAGCTTGTTATACGCCTTCTCCAACTAAAGTTGATGGGGGGTATCCTCCACCCAAAACATATCCTCAATTACATTTTTTGCATATCTAGCTAAAGAATGTGCCACGGAGTTAGCACCTCGATTAACATGGCTAAAGCATACCTATCTAATTCCTTTAGCAAGCCATTGGATGTCCTGGATTATATGCCCAAGCCGAGACTGATTAGCCCTTGGTGATGAGATTGAAGACATAACAGCTGCGTTATCCCCCTCAATGACCAAGTCTGTAAAACCTGCATCAATAGCGAACTCCGTCACCCTTCTACATGCTAGAATTTTTGCCTCTTCACTGTCACCTACAGGTGGGCCTTTTACAGACATAACAGCCATTACCTCACCCTTCCCATTACGAATTATTGCCCCAACCCCTAAATAGTTCAAGTCTGAGAAAATTGCGGCATCGAAATTTAACTTGAACATTGGGTCCAGAGGAGGTTGCCATGTACTTACACCTATACCCTTTTTGTGCTGGGATATCCAACTATTCTTGGGACTGTTGGAACTCATTCAGATAATCTCACTCCCTTTTGTTTAGCCACCTTGGGTCCATAACTTTTCCCCCATGTACGACTGCATTCCTTTGGTTTCATATTAGCCAA
Organism: Quercus lobata; assembly: GCF_001633185.2. NCBI lineage: Eukaryota > Viridiplantae > Streptophyta > Magnoliopsida > Fagales > Fagaceae > Quercus > Quercus lobata. The sequence goes on along the minus strand of NC_044910.1, from coordinate 1,600,152 downwards.
GTTTGCACTAGGAAAAATTCAAGCTTGGTTCAGACGGGAAAGCATTTCGTGAAATAATTGGAGCACGTCTTGTTGGCCTTGATGGCTTTTTTGTAACCTCACAAGACCTCCTGCCCAAACATCCCTTCGCAACTGCACAATCCCATAATGCATGTACCCCTATTTCGGACCCCCTTGTGCAGAGTATACAGCCATCATCATCAATGATCTTTCTTCTCATGAGGTTTGCACAGGTAGGCAAGGTGTTTTGGCATGCCCTCCATCCGAAGACCTTAATCTTGTTAGGCACTTTTAGCTTCCATAATTTTGAGCAAACCTGAACCCTAAATGGACTCGTGGATGTCTCTACCCTGTCTTCATTTTTCTTAAGTTGTCTCACAACATGGTAGCCCAATTTAACTGAGTATAATCCCTTTTTTGTATGTAACCATATCATTGCATCTGAGGCTTGTCTGTGACTTAGTGGTATCCTCATAATAGCATCAGCATCATCCTTGTGGAATTTTGCATAAATTAAATCACTCTTCCACATTTTCAGGTCCTAATTGATGAGATCAGACATATACCATTCCCGCTCCTTCTCATTAGGTGGATGAATCACCTCATTTGTTGGATGATTCGATATCCACTTCTCTGTTAAGACCTTAACTTCTGATCCATCCCCAATCCTCCAGTAACATCCAAATTTTAAAATTGGTATTGTAGTCATTATGCTCTTCCACATGTATGAACACTTTGGTACATCCTTAGCTTCCAAAAAGTGACACCATGGGAAGTATCTAGCTTTGAAGCACTAGTACATTAAGGAGTCTTGTTGCTAAAATAGCCTTCATCCCTGCTTTGCCAACATGGCTAAATTGAATGTCCGTAAGTCTCTAAAACCCAATTCTCCCATCTTCTTGGCCTCGGTTAGTTTGCTCCAACTTGAATGGATCTTCCTCTCCTCCCCTTCCTGCACCTACCAAAACCTTGTACACATTGCGTCAAATCCATCACAAAGCTTCTTGGGCAATTGAAATACCCCCATGGAATATGTGGGAATCGATTGAGCCCCTGCCTTAATTAACACCTCCTTCCCAGCTTTTGATAGCATCTTACCCTTCCACCCTAGGAGCTTTTTCCATACCCTATCTTTAAGATAGGCAAATGAATGATATTTTGCTCGACCAACCAACGTGGGTAGACCTAAATAAGTCTCAAATCAGTCTACCTCCTTCACTCCTAAGGAGTTTTTGATCCAATTCTTCTACTTTATCGATGTATTACTACTGAAATACACTGAAGATTTCTCCAAATTAATGCATTGTCCTGAGGCTCCAACATACACTTGCAAAATCTCAGTAATCACCTGCCACATCACACTGCCTGACTTGACAAAAGATCAATGAGTCATCTGCAAACAAAAGGTTGGTAATTCTTGGGGCTCGTTGACAAGCCCCTTGTAGTGGGCCTTTTTGTGGTTAAAGTAGGCTGGGCTGCCTCCTGCGATATTGGGCCCGAGTATTCTGAGTAAGGGAGTTGAGACCGATTTAACTGCAACTCAATTTGGTCCGGCTAGTGCGCAAACTATGTCTCGTCTACCAGGAGCACGCTTACGGCGGGCAGAACGTGGTGCTTATCCTCTGTTTCTACCGCAGAAGTAACTTTTCCCCAGTTTCTGTCGCAAAATGAACTTTTTTCCAGTTTCTGCCGCAAAAGGAACTTTTCTCCAATTTCTATCGCAGGACTGACTTTTTTGCTATGTAGCAAAACTTTCTGCTGTGCGATAAAGCTTCCTGCTATGCAATAAAGTTTCTTGCTGTGCAGTAAAGTTTTTTGCTATGCATTGAAGTTGTCTGTTGTGCATTAAAGCTTTCTGTCGTAAAGCCTTCTGCTGTGCAATAGCTGTCTGCTGTACTTTAAAGCTGTCTGCTGTGCTTTAAAGCTTTCTGTCGTGCAGTAAAACCTTTTGCAATGTGAATGACTACTCTTTGTTTTTACTACAGAAATACTTTTCTACTTCCTGCACGTAAACAAATCTAAAGCCAAAAAAAAAAAAATCCATCAAACAAATGTTAGTTTAAATGGGTTAGCATATTCTCAAATATATACATACATATAAGTATATATACTTATACGTATTCACATATACATGTATAAAATATATGTTGCAGAACATGAGAAACAAGATATATGTATATATATACTTATGGCAGGATAATTATTAGTTTGTGTCAAAAGTAAAACACATAATAACAAATAAAGAAGAAAGCTTCCGCAGAAAAGGTTTAGCTAGTATAATAGCTAACACGGTACATATAATGAAAGGTGTTACAACAGAATAACTAGTACAAAAAGTAAAAATACCACAGCAGAACAACTGATGCAGCAGACGTGATAAAAAATATGCTACAATAGAATAACTAAATACAGCAGATATAATTTATAATGAGAGAAATAAAATATATTTGCAATCAAATCCAAGTATTAAATCTTCCCATAGGATAAGTAAACCAAGAAAGAACCCAAACCACAACCCCAACTTGAACAACCTTGTCATAGGCTTTTGCCATCAAAGTTGTGCATTTTGGAGAATAGACCTAAATGGCTACTAGCTATTACTTTTGGGGACATCAAAGAGTAGGTTTGCTAAGAGGGAGGGAAAAGATGGTCTATTGATGCATGCCCCTATTCCCGCCGTATTTTCTCTCTTTGTTTTACCACTTTCTTTCTTTCTCTCCGTTCTTTCTTTATTCTTAATTTCTTATTACTCTTTTGCCGTGGGTTGTTCCCACTTTTTGGTCTTTCCTTTTTCTGAGTACCTCTCTGTGGGTGCTTACTACTCTCTTACCATGAGTTTTCCCCCTTAAGTGCTTCCCTCCATTGGGTCTCCCTCTTTTAGTGTTTTTCTCTCTTCCCCTGTTTTTTTTCTCCTCATTTCGGTCCCCTTTTTTGCCATAGTTACCTTCCTTTTATAACAAACTGATTCAATGGGATTTCTCCCTTTTACCCCTAAGGCTTCACCAACTGTTTTTTGGTTTGTTGTGGGCATCCTTTCAAGATTACCCACTCGCCCATTGGTTGCCCCTGCCATTGCTCAGTACATGTTTGTTGCAACGCTACTCATTTTACGACAAAATTCCCTTTTGTTTGTTCCTGCTGTATACCTCTACCTCTAGGTGACTAAATAAGGATTGGGCTACCTCACTACCTAGTTCTATGGCATGCATCAGATGGTCCAAACCATTTATTACTTCTTTTGGGTAAGATACCATCCCAGTAAGATATATTCCCAAAAGAAGTCACTGTAGGAAACCAAATATAGACCCCATTTTCCCCCCACCACCAAACCACGCACTCTGAATCCCCTTGACCATGGGCCCACCTCCTTTGTATTGACTAGGTACAAGTTGGTGGTGCCCCAGCCCTTCTGTACTTGCTCTACTATCTTCTGTGTTTGCCTCCCACGTCGTTTCTGCTGTAGCAGATTAGTTTTGTTTTGGTCTGCTGCGTGTTTTGTCTTATTTCTTCATGCGTTTCCTGCTACATTTGTTATTTTCCTTTGGTTTGGCTTTTCTTTCCTTCACGTGATTCCTGCTGCTGACACTTCCTGCCGTTCCTTGTTTCTTTTCATCGTGCTTCTTCATATCAGTTTTCACGCCTATCCTTTTATACAAAATAATTTGGGCCTTTGTGGGCTAGATAATGTTGTCTGGATCAAAAGGGTCTTGGGCCCAATTTGTCTTTGTCTGCCAAAGCCATTCTGCCAGGGAACTGTATTATGCGGCAGATCTGTATTCTGCGGTAAATCTGTATTCTACGGCAGATTTGCGTTTTGCTATAGATTGCTTTCCCTTGCATTTCTTTCTTTGGACCTCTCTTGTTCTTTGGTCTTCTTGGTGGGCCTTTGGGCCTTACTTTTCATTGGGCTTTCTTCCTCATGGGCTTTTGGATATGGATTTGCAAAAATGGGCATCAACACCCCTCAACTTCTGATTTCTACAACAAAGAGGTGAAGCCCTCTGTACACAAAAGAAACAAGTAAGGTGAGAGAGGATCTCCTTGACGGAGTCCCCTGGATGGAGTAATAATACCATATGGTTTCCCGTTTATCAAAACTAAATAAGAGGGTGTGGTGACATAACACATAACTTAATCCACCCATATTTCAGGAAAGCCCAATCTAACCATAACACCTTGAAGAAAATTTCATTCAACTCGATCATAGGCTTTACTAATATCCAGTTTAAAAGCAAAAGAGCCATTTTTTTTTCCTTTTTTCCTACCATGCATGGTGTGTAGTGTCTCATATGCTACCGGTACATTATCAGTTATCAAGCGGCCTGGGACAAAAGCACTCTATGTTGGGGAGATTATATGTGGGAGGATTTACTTCAATCTATTGACCAGGACTTTAGAGATAATTTTATATATGATATTACAAAGGCTAATGGGGCAGAATTCAGAAATTTTCTCGGGTGATTTTATTTTGGGAATAAGCACAATATGAGTATAATTTATTTCAAACACCATATAACCAGAATTTAAAAAGTCTAACACTACATTAATCATTGTATCACCTACAACATGCCAAAACTTTTGGTAAAAGAGAGCATTCATACCATCGGGTCCAGAAGCCTTTGTTGGTCCCATTTGGAACAACTCTGTTTTAACCTCTTCTACACTAAATGCACTGGACAGTACTTGCTGCATGTCAGGATTAATCTTTGGAATACTAGTGTTAAGACAATCCTCCATCCTTTCACATATTCCTGCCTTAAACAAATTCTTAAAATAATTCACTGCCACACCTGCAATATCTTCCACTTCCTCCACCCATATATCATCTGCATTTTTCAGTCTTTGAATATGATTTCTCCTTCTTCGTTGGGATGCTTTTGAATGGAAGAATTTTGTGTTCTTATCCCCATGTTTTAGTCAATGAATTCTAGACCTTTGTGCCCAATAAATCTCTTACTTACGAAGTAAAGCATCCAAATTTTTACTAGCCACCAAAAACTCAGCTCTACTTTCCTTAGTAAGATCAGCCGAATTCAATTGTTCTATATGCTTCTAGAGCTTCTTTATTTCTTCAGCCTTGGGTTAGCAACTTTCTGCTTCACCAAGCCTAACCCTAATGATTCGGCCCCACCTCTCTGCCACACTGCTTTAACTACATCCTCACAGTCACCAAACAACAACCTTGCTTTCTCGAATTTAAAACTCCTTTAACCTTTATACCATAACTTCCTAGAGCTTTGGGCATGCAAAATGATCGGCAAGTGATTTGAGGCATGAGAAGATAAATGAGTCACTGAACTTATCGGAAATTTTTTCTCTCTAATCTGCTGTCGCCGTTGCTCTATCCAGTCTCAGTCTGGTATTTGCATCTCCAGGCCTTTTATTATTCCACGTAAATTAGTAGCCACAAAATCCCAAATCTTTGAGTTGGCAATGGTCTAATGCCTCATGGAAGGCATCCATTTGGCTGTGTTGTGGCGGTCTCTTGCTCAACTTCTCTGTAGATTGTAGAATAGTATTAGAGTCACCAATACATACCCATGGACAATCCACCATCGACTTAAGATGTCAAAGAAGCGCCCAAGACTTTACCTTCTGACTAGCTTCAGGCCAACTATAAAATCCAGATAAAAACCACACAAAGCCATCTTCCTCCATAAACTTGGCCAATATATGATTTGTTGTATAATTTATCATATCTAGCTGGACATCACCCTTCCAAAGTAAAGCTAAACCACCTCCTGCATTTGGATACTTCACAACAAAACGGTTAGGAAACGGTAAATCACCACAGAATCCATTAAAACCCTCATTGTCTAATCTTGTTTCCATCAAAAAAATACTGTGGGAGGTTGATCCCTTACAAGTTTGCGAAGGCTTCGAACTATCCAAAGGTTCCCAAACCCTTGGCAATTCTAGCTTAATAGTTTCATTGCTTCCGGCAAGGGTGATTATCCACACTCGCCAATATCTTGTCTGTGTATTTGTCATGTGCTTCCACCTTACCCCTCTTCCCACCATGTGCTTCAGAATCCTTCATGCTATCGTTGTCTATTGTCTCCGAAGCCACCCTTTTCCTTAGCATCGATTGATAATCTCTACCTTGTTTTTCTTTAGGCCCACAATCCACACGATGCATCCTAACCCAAGTAGATTTGGGCTTTGGCATGTCCAGCCCATCTTGCATGTTGATATCCATGTAATTAAATTGCATTGGCTCCTCCATGTTGGCTGTATTCATAATTAAGGATACGTTATCCCCAACTGTATCATGCACTTCAAGTCTTTCCTTATTAGTGTCCTTGGTAGCCTTCAATTTTGAATTAGCGTTACTCCCATCCTTCTCAATCATGCCAGTTGTTTCCTTCTTTGATTCCAGTGTAGCATTAATCACGGATTTTTGTAACTGAAAATCCGTAACCTCCCCAAAATTTCAGGATTCTCTTTGCGCCCTTCTCTCTGATTCCCTAGGGTTTCCATTAGGAGCATCCTTCACCGCCGAATCACCAAGTTGACCTTGTTGCTTGAGCTCATGGACATCGTCACTACCATTTTCTTTCGCCGAACTTGGCTTGTGTGCTTGCTCTGCATAACGTTTCACCAGTGACTGGCTGCATCCCCCCATAGCTTTTAGCCAATCCCCATATGGTATTCTACCTCTGCACCACTCTTAGTTAAATTAAAATGGTTGGCACAGTGATGTAAGTTATGCCCCAATAGACCACAATAATGACGCAGGGAGTCTCTCATACTTAAATGTTACCCATGAATGTTCACCATCAGACCCCACTAGAAATCCACCACGTCATAATGGTTTTGAGACCGGTAACGCCAACTTAACTCTCATAAAATAACTGGAGTCATCCTACTTCCTCCTCCTTTCCACTTCCACTACATCTCCCAATCTGCCCCCTACTTCAGTAGCTACTCGAGAGGAGACCATGTCAAAAGGGGCCCTCCATATCTGGATCCAAACGGAAGCGTGATGCAGTTGCACATTTTCCGCAATCATACCTTTTTTGCCATCATGTGAGCATAAGCAATTGGTTGTCAAAAGACCATGGTCCACCCTTCAAGATTCGTTCCAAATCAAACTCTGAGTTGAATTTTGAATTGAAATAAGTTAGAACCCACTTCAACAATCTGCACTTTGTCCTCCAGCCCCCATGCTCTCCTTAATGTATTTTTTGCCACCTTTTTATTGAAGGGTTTGCAGGTAAGAAACTTGCCAATCAAACTTATAGTATAACTCTCAATCTCCAATTTCCTGTCTTCGTCCGAGATGTTTATCGTTTCTTCTTCTTTAGCAGTTAACTTCATATTCTCTAAGCAATTGATTACATCGTCAGCCATTACCTCCCAGGGACGTGGCACTAAGGACAAGAGATAGGAATGATAATGACTAAAGAAACAATACCCTTAGGACTAGCCAAGGGAGGAAGGAATGGTGACTTATTATTCTTTCCTCAACCAAAAAAAAAAAAACCTCCACCCCAACTTTCTTTTACTTTCTCTGGAATATTGCAACCAAGTACAATATACACACTTTCCTAACTTTCTTTTTCATCATGGACCAAACAGATCCACACAAGAGTCTTAGTCCAAGCAAAGATCAAGGCTTAAACCCGTAGCAAGACTAGGGATCTTTCTTGATTTTAAGCAGTCAAAGAGTTCATCAAAAAAAAAAAAAAGCAGTCAAAAATATATATATATATATATATATATATATATGTGGGGGGGGGGTGTAAAAGGCTAATAGGCCCATATCGTTGTCTACATTGGGCCAGGGGCCCAGCCCAAGAAAAAATACCTCCTCGGCCATGGAGAATCCTCCTCGGATGGATATAGCCAAAGGTAAAAGAGGCAACATGTGACCAGTGGCGTCACTCCATATCGTTCCACAGGACAAGAAAAGCACGAAAGCATGGAAAAGACAACAGAGAGAATAAAAACGTCTAAGGGAAAGGCTACCATGATGGCATTCAGTGCCTGGTGTTTGACAGAGCCATACTTCTCTGCATTTACAACCACTCCCAACAACTAAGGGAGAGGCTGATGGGACAAATACCCACCCTAGGGACCCTATTCAAGAAACAAAAAACGACTATAAAAAGGAAAAAAGAGAAACAGAAAGAGGATCCTTCTCTCACGACAGGCAAAAGGGGTCAGGAAAGGCTCCTCGAATTATATCGATGACTAATTTCCTTTGGTAAATTCGGTCCATGAGAAACACCTATTCATACATTAAAACCCAGCTCTTTGGCCCATTCTCTACAAATTCGTTGTATTGGGATCCCTAGTCTAAGGATCCATGCATCTTGGGCTTGGCCTGGAAAATGTGTCCCTACAATATATATATATATATATATATATATATATATATATATTACTTGAGTAAGAAGAAGAAGCTATTGATTAATTTAATTTTTAAAAAGAGTAGATGAACTTGACTTAACTCATGATTTTGTGATATTAAACAAAGCTTAATCCAAGTAATAAATTTTTGTCCCTTTAAAACGAACTAGTAAAGGATGTAATGTATTTTAAAACTATATAGGAAATAATTTCTTTCACTTTATGCTTTTTTATTTTTTGGATTGTTGCTAATGCCTAGGAGCATTCACAGCAGTGGAGCCATAATTTTAGCTATTTGGCTTAACCAAAAGTTATTTTATCTATTTTACCTTCTCACACCTAATATCAGTGGTTTTATTATAGCTTTCAATACAATAAAATAACATAAACAACACAATAAAATAATATATATCCACAAACACCTATTTATTATTTTTTTTCTCACTATTCATCTTTATCTCTCTGTCTTATCCCTCTCTTCAACCCACAGCCCCTCACGACACCACCACCACTCACTGCTGTGTCAAGCCAACCTAGCCACCAACTCACAACCAATCCATGGCAAAACCCACCATCGATCTGCCACCAGCCACGATCCACCACTACAAACCCACAAAACCCATGTTCTTCACCAATCGGCACACCGCCACTAACCACCAATCCAAATCATCAAAAGCCAACACAAGCCAACTGCAAACTCATCCACACCCGAACCCACCACAAAATCTAGCAACCCGCAACCCACGAGCATGATCCACCTAAAGAGGGGAGGCACAATGGCAATCTACCTAGCGGCACAGCGGCGATCCATCCCGTGGCTGTGCACTGTAGCTCAAAAGCTAAAAATTTTAGATATAGCTACACTAATGCAACCCAATATTTGTAATTTGTGGTGCTAAAAATAGTTTTTTAGCACAACTATTGTGAATGCTCGAATGGTACAATGAGTTCATGAAAAGCTATAAATTTAAGTGGAATAAAATAAAAAATCTTATTTTTTTGGATGCGTGGATAGCAGAGAGAAGGGCGAGGTGAAGTTTGAAATTCTAACTATTAAATTCCAAATTAAATTAAAAAGAGCTATTGAATGTGTCTTTGTCTCATCTACTAAACAAGTACATTTTTCATGATGTAAAATTTTTATTGGATGGATAATATGTGTGCCAAATAACTATACTAAAAAAAAACTACCATTGGTAATAGTAATAATTTTTTTTAAAACGTTTATTGAATAATGATATTCATATTGGGGGACTTTTTATTTTAGTTTAAAATGCCAATTTCATTTTCATCGACAATTTATGCATTAAAATTATATAGTTTTGGGATGAGTTGACACATGACAATTAATAGAAAATTCATCAACGGATATAGACAAAGGTTTAAATCTGGATGCTATGTAATGTTAGAGGGTATGATTCTAAATATTCAAATTTTAGGGGACAATCAAAATTATCCCAACCTTTAAATATGTAAATTACAATTAAGTCATAATTTTAAAAGCTTTAGATTTTTTAGATAAATTATAAAGTACACTCCTAGAATTTAAAGTTGTTTGGATTTTATATCTTAAAGTTCACCTCCATTAGCAAAAACATTCTATCTATTAGTGAACTCACCTACATGGCCGTCTAGTGAAAGGCTAGAGTCTAACATGCAATTTTTTTTGCCATGTAGACAAGTTCAGTAATAGAGGGGATGCTTTTGCAAATGGAGATAAACTTTAGGGTTTAAAATTCAATTTTTCAAATTTCAGGGTGTAAAATCCAAGCAACTCCAAACTTTTAGGGTATACTTTGCAATTTACCCTTATTTTGATTTATAGCTTCACCTCTGTGTGTGGACTCTAATTTACCGATAAGCCCTACATGTAATAAATATATTTTACCTTCATCTGTTCAATGACTCACTTGATGAAAAAAAAAATGATAAATTCAAGTTACATTTGATCTAATTTTTTATGATGTTAATATTAAATCATTCATTTTTTCTAAGGAATATATTGACAAATCAACCTTTGAATTACAATGTTTTGTTATATTTTGTGTACTTACAAATATCAAGATGATCGGAGATCAATAACTATTTCATCATAAAAAATTTAAATTTCAAGTATGAAATTTATATGCAAAACATGAGTTTTGCATAAATAATATTACACAAAACATGGGTTTACGGATTACACCGGGGGTGATTTTTTGCAACATTGCACAACTCAATAATTTTTTATTTTGACAAATTCACCATAAAATTACATTCTCTCCTTATACCTTTCCTGCATGCAAAATTTCAATACTATCAAATATCATTAGTTATCTCATGTGTAAAAATTTTAAATTTCAAGTTTATTGTATTTTAAAGGATTAGTTGTAAAGTACACCCCTAAATTTTGGGATTACTTGGATTTTATACCCTAAAGTTTGAAAATTTGAATTTTATACCTTGAAGTTTACTTTTGTTAGCAAAAGTAGCCCCACCAAAGTGGGAAAAAAAAATTATACATTTGATGCTAGTATGTCACTTAACGACTATGTAGATGAGTCCTTTAACTGAGGAGTTGCTTTGCTAATGGAGTTAAACTTCAAGGTATGAAATTCAAATTTTCAAATTTTTAGGTGTAAAATTCAAATAACCCTAAACTTTAGAGGTGTACTTTGCAATTTACCCTACTTTTTTTTTTAAGGTATAATTGTAATTTTACCCATCATTTTCCAAATAAAATAAGATAATAATAGCTTAGTTGTACTTTCCCCTTTTCCTTTTCATATAAGGAAGAGGTTTTTACCCACCATAAATGCATGTGCTAATAAATAATAATATCTCATAAGTTATTTACATTTGATATATACATGTAAAAAAGTTGAGTCTTTAAAAAAAAGGGTGAGTCTTTTTTTATTTGAAGACAAAGAAGAAAGAACTTGAGAAACTAATATAATATAAGAATAATGCTATAACCATAAACTATTTTACAACATTATTGCAAAATGTTGATGTGTTTAAGGGTACGTTTGGTACGCTGTAATAGCTCCTATTATGGAATAGTTATTCATGTGTAATAACAATTTAGTCATTTGGTTGCATATTTATTATATGGATTAATTATTACATTGGAATAACTATTCTTTAAATTGAAGAATAGCTATTCCTCTTTAAAATGGATGCAATAGTTATTCCTTACCCCATATAATAGGTTTTAAAATTAATATATTTTCAAAAATATAAACTTTCCTTATATATCATCTTTTACAAGCTTTTCATATGTAACAACTAAACTTATGGATAGTAATAGTTATTCATTTGGTACTAATCCTATATTCACTGTACCAAACGTACCCTAATTTTTTATTGGTTTTTGTCTAAGTTTACCGTTAACATCACTTTTTCATTTACTAATAACAACTCACTATATCAGCAGTTTGTAAAATTTTTTGTAAAAAAGTTCATATCTCTAGTATTACTCATAACATAATTGAATCCAAACTCATGCTTAAAGTTTTTAGTTAATTGATATTATTTCAAAGTGTTATCTCCCTAATAAGTGGTATCCATATAGGCTATAATTCAAGATGTTATCCCTCAAATAAGAAATATCCATATATATTATACTTGGAGATGAAGATGTGATAAATATGTATACATCACACAAGGTAAATCCAAAAAAACTACAAAAATGATATTTTGGGAAATTTGAATATTAAAAAAAGCGCCACAATATGAATTTTATATATAGGATTGTTTACACATGATTTCTATATGAGAATCCATGGGTGACATCCATGAGGAAAATATGCCCAATAGGTTTTTACTTTTATTTATTGAGAGATGCTATGTCTACAATATTTTTATAACAAATTACAAGTGGTTAGTTGTTATTGGTTCAAATTTCAAACTAATGCTAAGATTACTTTTTTGCCCCAACAATACCAACTAGTAATAACTTGCCGCTTAGGATTTGTTGTAAAAATGTTATAGACATATCATTTCTCTTATTTTTAATATAGACAAGAAAGGTTGTAGGAGTAGGATTGTCCATTACTTAGAAAAAGAGGTCTTTAAGCCCGCATATGAGCAATGTCTCTCATGTATGAAGGAGAGAACGTTGAGTGTATAAATGAAAATCTCAAAATAAAGAAAAATGAAAAACTTAAGAAATTAATACAATATAATATGAATAAAAATGCAAATGTCATTTTCCCACAAAAGAAAATCTAAACAATAGCCCCATTATAGACTACAATTGCTTGAGAACGAAGCAAACAAATTTATGTTATTTTATTTTTTTAAAACTAAGGTTACCCAAAATGCTACCAATAGATTTTCTAACAGGAACGAGATTGAGGATTGACTATGCCTTTCTGGGAAATTAAAAACCCTTTAAAAAAAATAGTATGTTTTATTTCTCGTTTTTTGCTGAATTAGTATGTTTTATTTCTAATTATTGAAAATCCTTCCCCCTTATTGTTTACTAACAATAGAACATATATATCATTCTTAGGCAATTATTGCCACATATATATATTTGCTATTTGGTAATAAGGTTGTGTTTGGGAAAAGTCAAAAATATTTTCTTTTCTTTTTTCAAAATTAACGTACGGTATTCAAAGTTTTTTCTTTTGAGAAGGACGTACGGCATTCATACTTGATCTTTTCTGAGTCCAACTCTGGTGTCACGGATTTCATAGAATCACATCGGATCAATATCTGACATAACAAGACCAATGAAAATGGAGGATGCAACATTATTTTCAAAATTACTTTAAAAAGAGAATTTTTGTTTTCATAATGAGAAAAAAAAAAAAGGATTTTTAGTAACGTTGTTTAAGGGGATGTTTAATTCATGCACTTAAACATGTATTTTGTTATTTGAAAATATGTATGAAAATATGTATGGGTGAAAAAGTGTGTGAAAAGACGTGTAATATTATTTAAAAACTGAAAATTGTTATTTGAAATAGTGTACCAAACACCTTCTAAGTATTGTGAAAATACGTGTAAGGTTGTTTAAACAATGAAAACAGTTGTTTAAACACCCCTACTAAACACCCTTTAGTTTTTAGGAATTCAAAGAGTTACTCTATCTATTTTAATGCATCATTTTACAATATATTTAATATCGAATACTTTTACTCAAAAAAAAAATTGAATACTTTATTCTTTTATTGTTTAAAATATTCTTTTTATTATTATTATTATTTTCTTTTTTTAATATTTCTTTTACCACTCGAGTCTTTTTTTTTTTTTTATAATTTAAATATCATTTTTTGTGTTTACCATCTTGTTAGGTGGTAAAAAATTATAAGCCTGGCATCTTTGATATTGGTTTTTTTTTATTTTAATTGTTTTATACTGTACTGTTTTAACACACTTGATATAAATGCTCTAACAAATTAAAGGTTATAATTTCAAGTTTTAAAATGTAAAAATTTAAACCTCAATCCACAAAACCTACAGCACAACGTAGTTTCACTTAAATAGACTAAATTTTAATTTGTTACTTTTAAAATCTAATTATTGAAATTATTATTTTTAAAGTTAAGAGTTTAAATTGTTAAACCTATAAACTAAGGTTCAAAATAAAATTTCATTAAAAAAAATCAAACTTTTAAAGATTCTTTTTTAAGACACAACAAAATCTTACAAAATTTTCATAACAAGCTCAAAGTGTCAACACACCAACAATGACAATAATTAAAAAAAAAATGATTTTTTTTATAAGTTAAAATAAATAAATCTTATAATTTTGAAGTATAAAGTAACAAATTAAAGTTTAGAATTTTAAGTTTTTGAAATGATAAAAATTAAACCTCAATCTACATTAACTACAAGTACAACGCAATAGCACTTAAATAGACTGAGTTTTAATTTGTTACTTTTGAAATCTTATTATTAAATTTATTACTTTCAAAATTACAGAGTTTAGTTTGTTTGTTTGTTAATTTTTATAGCTATGATATAATTTTAGATTTATAGGGTTTGCTATATGATAGTGGTTTTTTTATTTTAAGTCAAAACACCAATTGATTTTTAGTATAGTAGTTATCTCTTACTATTTTAGAATTAGATACTTTACTAATTGAGCTAACTAAAACCCACGAGGTTTAATTTTTTAAACCTATAAATTAAAGTTTAAAAAAGAAGTTTCTAATAATAATAAAAAGGATGAAAATAACTTACAAGTAGTTTTTTTTTTTTTTTTTTCTTCTAAAAAAAAGAAGTATTTTTTTTTAATGGACAATTACAGTTATTAGTGAATAATCCTAATCACAAAAGAGACCCTATTTGATTAGACTTCATTATACCCCAAACACTTTCTAAAGAAAAAGTTCCAAAAGTGGGAAAAACCCACTCTTCAAGTAATAGGCAATTCCATTTTTGGATATTTGCCCCATATAGTATACCATCTGTCACCTTTCTATTTTGTATTCTAATTTTGGTCACACTTTCCTTCGTTAGACCTGCCCAAGAATCCCACTCTATTCGAATAACACAGTTTTATTATATATATAGTCTTCTTTTCATTCTGTTCTCTCAAATCATATCTGGTTGTTTCAGTGTTCGGAGGTCAAGAAAAAACACAAAATCTCAAAGAGAAACATAATGGGTAGAGGGAAAATTGAGATAAAGAAGATAGAAAATCTGAACAGCCGTCAGGTCACGTTTTCAAAACGGCGAAGTGGGTTGCTCAAGAAGGCCAAAGAACTCTCGGTTTTATGTGATGCTGAGGTTGCAGTCATAATTTTCTCTAGCACAGGGAAACTCTATGAATTTTCCAACACTAGGTACGTACGTGTTCTTTCTTTCTTTTGTTTTTGATGAATAATTGTATATTTTCTTCCTGTTTGGCTTTTCAATCTTTATTTTTCTTTTTCCAATATTTCAACAATTTTTATTTTTTTTTGAGATTAAAGTTTAATTGTTATTGTTTCTCGAAGCTGATATTTAAAATTTCCATGAAACACGTTAAAACCTCATAAACTGATAGTGTGGTTGCTTAAATTTAAGAATTTCGGGTTTTAGTCCGGATTAAAGTTTTTGACTTTTTAACGATGAGAGGAATTGTAAAACATGATCAAAGATTGTGTTTTTTTTTTTTTTTTTTGAATTTGAGTCCATGAATCAATGCCAGGCAACATTAGATGAGTCTTTTCTGTCGCCGGCAATCTTACGGCACAAGTCAATAACTTATAAAGAAGGTAGTCTCTGATTTGACCTAGTTGACCTTTTACTCTCTAGCCCACAAAAAAAATAAATAAATAAAAAATAACTTTACCTTTTTGACATGCGACTAAAACTGAATATATTAGAAAATTACTAAAATAAAATATAACTGACAGGTTGTTCCTTGGTATATTATTACTGAAAATAAAAATTAATTAATGGGAAAATCTAAAAGTAGCAATGTCTGGTATGAAAATATTTTCAAAATAGCTGATTTAAGTGCAGAACTTAGTTTGATAAAATAAGAAATTTCATAAAAAGAAACCTATTTTTGTGTCTACAATGTCTTTGCTTTCACAACTCATTTTCCCATGCCTAAATATCACATATAAGAGAGGGTCTTTAGGAAAAAGTAGATACCCTCTTTTAGAACTTATCAAAAAGAATCCCTCTTTTAGTAAAAGATGGTAATTTTAATTTATTTATTACACAATTATCTTCTGTTTTAGTAAGAGGATATTCATTAGGATTAGCAGATACGAGTTTCTATAATTATTTTTATGGGTTTTTTTTTTGGGTCGTGGTAGTGAATAGGCCCAAGTAGGCCCAGAGACCAAGTTTAGGTTTAGGTTGTCTTTTGATTATGTGGGCTAGCCCCTGTAAACTTAGGGCTCCATTAATAATGAGAGTTAAATAGATGTCAAAATAAGATTACTAAGATTTTGGTAAAAGATTATTAGGATGATTAACTTCGGTTTTAAGAGGAAAAATTATTATTATAATATATTTTTATAAATGATATTGGAAGCTTAATTTATTAAAAAAAAAATTACAATAAATCATGTTCGCAATTATGAAAAAGATTATGTCCCTAGACTTACTGATGTATAAAAGAGTATCATGCTCATTAAAAAAAAGAAAAAGAAAAAAAATCACGATTTTCATCAAAGAATGGGGTCTCTTCTGCCTTGAAATTTCAACGATATATGATATGTTTGAGCCCTTAATCAAAGGGTTAGGGGGTGGCTTAAAGATTTCACAAAGTATTTATACAAATTGGTAAGGTATTTGGTATGTCAGGCATATATAATGCCCCTCTCACAATAGGGTGAGTCATATACTTGTAGGCTACCCCATTCGAGGGGAGCATTACATATGCTTGATACATATGATACTTTTTCCCAAAGTGTCTTCTCCCTTAAGATTTTGGTGTTGACCATAGTTACCCATTCATATTATTCACTACAATTTATATTGTTATCTCACAGCCACATGCACCACAGGTGTGTAATGAACCCAACTGAGTGTGAGTTAGTAAATACTACAAATGTAACATTTAGTAAAATAGTTGCAAGATTGCAAGAAAAGCATTAAATTAGTTGCAAAATTGCAACTGAATTAGTTAGTAGGTTATTTGGATTTGTTCATGACTTGTATCAATACTTGTAAGTCAAGGCAATTTAATTATTGAAGAACAAAGAATTTATTTTTTTACTTCTTCTTTCAAATTCTCTTCTCTTTTTATCTTCTTCCTGAAGAGTGGGTACCTTGATTCAGTCAATTTCCCTTTCATTCTCTTTAATTTCCCCATCCCTTCCCATTTATTTACCTTAGAGCTTAGCAGGTTCTGGTTCATTACATAGTGTAGGACTAATTCTATCAAAATGAATTATATAATATACGTGATAAATATTTCTTATGATTGCCCTTTTTCTCATTCATGCAGCATGGAACACACCCTGTCAAGATACAGCAGGGGCTTGGAAATGGATTATCCACAACATTCTTCAGATGACCTTGCAGTAGAGGTTTGTTACATTGTAGTTGTTACATTTGGTTAAGTTCTATGATATGTTTATTCCATGGACTTGATTATATTCACATGTATACATTGTTCTGTTAATTAAACAGCAGGCGCCAGATGATGTGAATGCATTGAAGAATGAATTGGCAAAGCTACGTGTGGCATACTTGTAAGTCATTTTGATTATTGTTTCCTTTTTCCACCTACTAAAATTATCAAACACCTTGGCCATTAATGGAATTGCTCAAACAGCTATAGGAAAAAAACAGAAAGAAAGAAAAGAAAAGAAATACACACATACCCACACACATTTTTACCAATTCCTCAGAATTGGTTGAATTGGTTATTTGCACGGATTGAGGGGACCAAACCAATAAAGTTCTTTTGTATTATGAGTGTCTAATAAAGTTCCTTGTGAACTATCCTCTTGTATTTATTCTTTACTTTAATTCCTATTCTTATGTACTCTGATTTTAAAGGCGAATGCTGGGTAAGGACCTGGAGGACTTGAGCTTGAAAGAGCTGCAGATCCTAGAGGATCAGATGAGTGAAGGGATATTAGCTGTGAAGGACAAGAAGGTACTCAATAGATATTTGCATCTCTGTACACACACACACACACACACACACACACACACACACCTTTTCCACTTTTGCTGTATGGATGTTCAAAATGAAACTGTAACTGTTTCTTATATGGTTGACACAAATGTTTATGTTCTTTTATGTTAGACCAAGGCTAATGCTGCTGTGATAATTAAAGGTTTTCTTTTCATGGTAAAAAGGCTTATGCTTACATGGCAGACTTGTATGGGTTATCTAAGATCAGGCTTTGTCCTGTATCTGATGTTCTTTCGTCTTAGTTGAATGCAATATCCAGTTTACCAAAAAAAAAAAAGAAAGCAACCAAATTGATAATATTACTTTAATCTGCAAATTGTCGAACAAACTTGGTTTTTGTGGGTCATATTACTCTTAATGGAAGATTTGGATTTCAGGAAAAAAGTTAATCCTTCTCTTTTCTTTCTTATTTTCAGTCCAAACGTTACAGTAGTAAAAACTAAAATTTTCTAACAGCTTGGCCAAAACTTTTTTGTTTGGGCAAGAAAGTGAAAACCGGAAGTTTCAGAGACCAAAACTGTGGAAATTTCTACCAATAGAAGATCTACTTTCTTTCATATGGGCAACCACCCAAATTGTAATTAGTCCCTCAATTATTAGCAAAATGGCAGCCGTTTTTCAATTTAATAAAGCTTGGTGATTATGTGGCTTCTTCTACAAGTCTTAATTTAAAATTTAATATTGCAGGAGGAAGTTCTTTTGGAGCAACTTAAGAAGTCCAAAATACAGGTAAACTAAGTATTCTCTTTATCTTTCTTCTTCTTCTGGTTGCTTTTATGAACAGCATTTTGATTAGGATCAATAAAAAAAAGGGTCTCAACAGTTAGAAAGTATTTCTTTCTGCAAAAGGTTGTTTATGATTGACCCTTTGAGTTATAAAACAGAAAGTTTTCACCTATTAACTTGGTAGGTCACTAATGCTACATGGTCCAACCAGCAAAGGCCCAAAAAGAGGGTGCTTTTGAATGTTTCCCTTTGGTATGAAAAAGTTAAAAAAAAAAAAAAATTATATCCTCTTTATAAGATTTTTTTTTTTGGTTATATTTCATATATCAATCTGGAGATTTATTATTTAAAATCATTCTTTTGGTGTTTGAGAACTCAATTGGGATTTTGGAATAGTAGTTAGTATAGCTTCTGTATTGGTTCCACCTAAGCACACTTAAAGTTTGCTCCCATGTGGTGATGGTGAACATATAGGCTCAACTGAAATCACATAAAAGAATTCTGGTTTGAAATAATTTGACCAAAGTTGGAAACTTGAAATTTTGTTAAAGAATTCATATGTTATTTTTGAGGTGGTGGGGGGGGGGCATAGCATTTACTAGGGAACTAGTAATTAAATGATATCTTCTGCTGAAGTTTCCATGGTTGTATTATCATAGAAAGCAAGAAACTAACTCAGGCTAATGAAAATAGTAGTGAAGAACCCAATGAGCATGCTTCATTGGATTACCATTCCATTTCCAAATAAATAACTTTGGTATGTCTTTTATCTTCTTTTTGGCTTTATTTACCTTCAGGAACAAAAGGCCCTGCTAGAGAATGAGGCTCTACACAAACAGGTGAAATCAAAACCATTTCTTCTATACAATTATTTTTGCACACAACAAAAATCTGTTGCCTTAATTTTTCTTCAAATCATAAACAGCTTGATGAAATACGGCGAACCTGCAAATCACCTTTCCTCGAATTCAACCCTTTGGAGAAGAAGTTTTTACTCTCAGGTTCAAAAGCTGTTTCTACCTCTGCATCTGAGGAAAATGAACATTCAGACACTTCTTTGCATTTGGGGTATGCCTCAATTTTGCTTGAGTTTAGTTATTCCTAGCATTCTCAGATGTCTCTTTTCAATTGTTTGTCCAATGTTTTCCTATTTTCTTGGATATGAAGTAAGGATTTAGGTAAGTTTTATCCTAATATAAAAATTGTCAAGAAAATGGGAAAAGTTTCATATATCCGCTTTGTTCTCAACTTGTTGGTACTGACACTTCCACCAGACTCATGTTAGTGAGCTATGTAGAAAAACTGCAACGTGACTTGATTGAAAAAAGAATATTGCTGCAAGTCACCTAGAATGTCAAGTCTAATAAATATTAACAGCTTTAATCAAATCTAGAAATATTTTTAATCAAAATTCAATGTAAAATTGGTTCTGACTCTTAATTTGATCTTTACTTATTTTTCTTTGACATTTGTTTCTCAGATTGTCCACAGAAGTTCGTCGCAAGAGAAAATCACAGAAGATTGATCACACATGCAATGACTCAGGGAGTCAAGTGGCCTCGGGGTGATATATTTGTTAAGAAGTTACTGTCTTGCAGTTAAAAGTTTTATCTAGTTAGTTTCAGCTATAAAATAGTTAATTTTCTTCTTTGACATATAGTGGTAGATGTCTTGAACTAAATTGAGGTGTTTTAGATTTCTGTAAATGCTAAGGCTAATAAGGCATTTCAACAAAATTTTCAGTTCATTTGATGCGCTAGGGTGGTAATGCAAAATGCAGATTCCCCTGATATAATGTGGGAAACTGAAAGATTAATATATATATATTTTTTAAATGCCTTGAATTTTGATATGAAAAATGATAAAGCTCTTTCCACCTTTGTGCTGAAACAATACTTATGTAAAAGAAGCCCCTTTTAGTATTATGTATATCTATTTAATAAGTGGTCAAACAAGGAAGATTATAAGAGGTGTAAACAAAACCACCTTCTTTTTGTATCTCCAATTCTCCATCTCTAAGAAAGTGATCAGAATTCATTTGTAAATCATCTGAGCACAACTCATCTCAATTGAATAGGATGATTTTCTTCCCTAAAGGAAAAGAATATGAAAATTAATTTACAGGACTTATTGTAATATAACTTGATATGCGTGCACTAATTTTCTATGAAGTTGCCTACATTTGCTTAACAGCTTCTATATTATTCTTTGATGTCTTTGCTATGTCTAATTGAAAAATGCTGTGAATAAAATTGTGTCCTAGCATAGTAAATTGTGATGAGATTAAAATCATTATCACATTCGTTCACCATTGGTGTCATTTTTATTATGTACCATTATTATAGATCATGTCAATAGTTGTGTTTCTAAACAAGATGCAGCTTAATTGCTCAATGATATTTTCAATGTACATTTCCCATGTAAAAATGACACTCAAGCCAGCAAACCTGCCATATCACTGAGATATGCAGTTTCAGCCATTTGTATTGACAGTATTCAAAGTTCTCTGCATTCTCTAGTCAGGAATTTGGATATACTTCTATAGCTATTTGCCTCCAACATAATGTTACATCTTAATTTCTAATTTAAGAGTATTATACCAACAATGACTTTTTTTGGGAACAAATATGTTACTAGAGATCCTCCACAAAAATTTAAAAGATTGACTGGTTCAGAGCTACTGGAAGAGGAAGGACCCTTTGATAGAGATGTTCTTAATAAAACACAAACCAATTGTAGGTGCAATAGACATTTATTCATTTCAACATAAATAGGATTCATCTTTTCTTTGCTTTCGATAATTAAAGGACAGCATTTAAAAAAAAATTAATTTAAGGAAAGATTATTTTAACTCATTAATATAGGATTATTCAAATGATTATTTGTGTACTTTTTTTTTTTTTGGAGAGAGAGACTATTTGTGTACTTTAATGTATTAGATGATTAATTTCTTTAATAATTATATATATTGTTCAAAAGATTTAATAGATCATGTCACATGTGCAGATTAAAATATGTGTGGATAGTTATTTCATCTAGTAGTCACATTCTACATTAATTACATAGAAAAAATTCTATCCCCATCATAAACAAAATATATCTTACTTATATAAAGTATGGTATACATATATTAGACACATGAAAATGAAAGGGAAAAAAAAAAACCTTGCTGATTGCTAATGGTGCCTACTTTGCCCACGTGGCACAGTGTATGATGAATTTTCAGAACTCAAAATGGTTAGGCTACCAAAATATGATTGGTCATGGGACAAAGCATGCCTAGTTCGGAACCGCCCAAAATTGATATTAATTTAAATAGTAATGATGATTAATTATAAAAAGGCATAGAGATTAAAAAAAATAAAGTATTGTTTGGCTTTCCAAATAGATGGGGACAAAGTGGCCTCTCACTCTCACACAAAACATAATTTTGTATTGACCTTCATCATCATGCTCGTCACCCTCGTGTCACCTCTCATATCCCCACTTGAAAGGATGGTCTCCTCACGCACCTTTTGGCTGCCAAGCTATATCAACATTATTTATTTATTTATTGGTGCATTTTGAATCTTCATATATGTCATTGTAATTTTATTTCGAAGTGGATTACAAGTTGGTAAACATGAATGCAGCTTTAACAATTCAAGGTTTTGTGGTTTTAATTAGCTAAAAGATAAAGTTTCTGATAGTTGAATAAGAGATTTGATATTCAATTCTTGTCTACACAAAAAATTAATTTGTGTCTTAATTTCAATAATTTGATGATAAGTTATAAAACTATAAAAAAAAAACACTAAAAAAAAAAAATTAAAAAATTTTTTCCGTCAAAGATTTGATCATATTGTAGACATACATAAGAATATTTTGGATGAGGATTTATGCTAAATTTTTTTTACTAAAGATCTTGGACTTGAAATCTGAGCAAGTTTAGAATTAGATTAGTCTAAAATTATTTCACGTGATATTGCACCTTTACCAATTAAAAACCCTTTTTCTCTTTATTATTGTGCTTCTAAAATGTTGGTTCAAGTTGAGGGTCTATGATGCCTTTTCATTTATGACCTAAAGATTTCTAGCATTAGTTCAAACAAATTGATTAGCTGGTCGGAGAATACAACTCCGGTAAATACAACTCTTAAGGGTTTGTCACATAATCATTGGTGTCTCTTTCTTCCCGTTTTAGTATAAAATTATGGATCATATTTTGTTTATATTAGAATTATGGTTAAGTAATTATTTTCTAAAAGTTTAAGTTTTTGGAAGAATTGATAATTTGTCTCGATATCAGAGCATGTGAAAATAAGTTCAAACATGTCTCAATTCTACCTCTTATTTTTTATTTTTTATTTTAATTTTTAAAATAAACAAAACAAAAGCCGGTTAAGCTTGACTTACTAAAGAGAAGTTTGGACTCATAAGTAAAAGAGAGTAATAAAATTATGAATAAATGATTAAATTCAAAATTTTCTATAAGTACCTTTTGGAAGAAGTGGTACTTTATGAGTTTCATCCCACTAAAAAATTAGCATCAATTTTACTCAAAGAAGGCATAAATTTTGCTTAAGGAAATCACAAAATAGTCCAATAGCATGTGAGGCTTAAGGACAATCTTTTCACACTAACAATGACGTAGGACTACCATGGTAGGTATTTGACTATTTATCCATCCATCATGTTGGCAAACTTCATATAATAAGAACCCTTGATGTGAGTGACGATAGGCAATATTGGAAAAAGTCGAGAGAAATTATTTTAGAAGATTCTGCCCTTTCGTAAGGGCAAACTTTCTTCACCAATGAGCTAACTTGTCCCTAACTCCCAATTGGGAGTTTTGGACTTAGCGCAAAGCCGAGTACATGCATATGATTGTCAAAGCACATTAGTTATATGAGCAGTTAAGAAATTTAGATCTTTTTATAATTTTTAGGATAAATCATTAACTTCATTGTGAAAGTTATTAAATTTTTTATCATTCATGATTAAATTAATAATTTATGTTATTAATACTAAAATTTGAATTGACTTATGAGTTCTAGTTATCTCAATTTGGTAAAAAATTTTGCCGATTGATATTTTGTTATTTTGATTTTCATTTAAAATATTAATTACGCAACAAGATCTAAACCAGTATATATTTATTCAATAATAAAACTTAAAAATTTTATGAAGTTCATTATCAAATTACCATTTGAGCTTAAGAAAATCGTAATCAAGCTGCAGGGTTAAGTTGTTTGGTGACTTTTGTTTGTTTAAAAGCCTGTAAGGAAAATACCCCTTCCGAATAAATTACTTATTGCTTCTGCATCATGTGTGCAACCACTTCAATATTCTTTATGATATCTAATCTAACGGTCAATACGGAATCATAAAATATATAATATGACCAAGAAATCTTACCATGCGATCAAGAACAGATCATTGTGATATTACTTTCTATCAACAAATTAAAAAGATCATTGTGATATTAACAAAAAGCTGTGATAATTACCCATTATACATATAGGAGTCATGTAATTGAAATTATATTTTGAATACAAGATTTTAACTTGAATGTATAACTCAGCGCGTGCAATAATAATTAACTATTAATAAAATTATACTTTCCAAATATCATGTGTGATGATGAAGTGAATCGTAACCCTCGAATGCTCCAATTGATATAATAATATATGATGGAAAAGTTGTGAAGAAAGGAGCTTGGGATGGGATGAGATTGATAAGATAGGAGACTCTGGTTTTGGGCATTGACCAATGAAATTGCTATATGCTAATGTTTAAAGTGGACCCACAAAATGGATGGTGGAGATGCAAGAGTAGTGTGGTGAACGCAATAGTGAGCATATATTGGTGGGTTTTGTAGGACCTATTAAAGTCTCCCCAAAGCACAATATAAATTGTCTAGCAAATTATCATCATCACCACAAGCCTCCATAGTCTCCCTTTATTTTGGCCACCTCCCAACACTATAATCACCTTGTCGGCCTCTTTATTCTCTCCTCTCGCACCCCACAAACCCCTCTCTCCCTCGCTCACACGGCATTGTTCAATCAAAGTTTCCATTTCCTTTGTGTTTGGAAGCATATTACTCAACACAAAAACTTCTCTCTCTCCTCTCTCTCTCCAAGTCAAGATTTTTCACTTCCTAATTTGTGCTTTAGAGGCATAATAGCAAACCAAAATTACTTTCTCTGAGCATAATTTGATCAAAGTTTTCATATCCTCAGTGTTTGGAAACACAACACGCCTCAACAAAATTCATTCTTTCCATAATTCAATCAAGATTTTTCACTTCCATTGTGCTTTACAAGCGAAACGCCACCAAACCCACTTCTCTCTCTCTCTCTCTCCAAGTAAACATTTTTCACTTCCATTGTGCTTTACAAGCAAAACACCACCAAACCCATCTCCTCCCCCCTTCTTTCCAAATCAAGAGTTTGCACTTCCTTTGTGCTTTGAAGGCACAACACTAACAAATCCATCTCTCTCTCTCTCTTCCCACCATAAGTTCGTATTAGTACATAAAGCTCCCACTTCTACAGCATAATTCAATCAAAGTTTTCATTTCCTTTGTGTTTATCAGCACAACACACACCTCAATACAACCCACTTTCTTTCTCCATAATACAATCAACCTTTTCCACATCCATTGTGCTATACACTCAAAACACAACCAAACCCATCTCTCTCCTTCCTCTCTCTACCATGAAACAGCAAGAACTCTCTCTCCAAAGAACCACAAGCACAGCCAGAAGCACCAGAAGAATCCTCCCTTCAAATTCAGGCCACACTCGCTCCATCTCTGACGACAACATCACCGCCAACATTTCTCAAAACCTCTTAATCCCAAAACCCTATTCCCCACTAGTTAACAATTCCCTCTCTTCATCCACAAAAACCAAAACCCTCTCTTCCTTCCTTCGCTCTCTCCTCAACTTCTTTTCCTTCCCTTCCGTCCTCCCTTCTTGCAAATGGCTTTCTTTCCCTACAAACCTATCCTTCAACCCTTCCTCAGGCCGAAAAGTCACTGGAACCCTCTTCGGCCTTCGCCGAGGCCATGTCACCTTCGCTGTCCAGCTCGACCCTCGCTCTGAACCCCTTCTCCTCCTCGAACTCGCCATGTCAACCTCTTCTCTCGTCAAAGAAATGTCATCCGGTCTCGTCCGCATTGCCCTGGAGTGTGACAAAGTTAATGTTACCGTTAACAGGAAGCTCTTCCAGGAACCAACGTGGACGATGTACTGTAATGGGAGGAAGTGCGGGTACGCGGTGTCGCGCGCGTGCGGGGAGTTCGACTGGCACGTGTTGAGCACCGTGCAGAGCGTGTCGGTCGGCGCCGGAGTGATTCCGGTGGTGGAGGACGCGAAGAAGAGCGGCGGATCGGAAGGGGAGTTGCTGTACATGAGAGCGAGGTTCGAGAGAGTGGTGGGGAGTCGTGACTCAGAGGCGTTTTACATGATGAACCCAGATGGTAATGGAGGGCCTGACCTTAGTATTTTTCTTCTCAGAATATGAATGGGTATGAAAAATAGCTAGGCAAAGTTGAAAGAGTAAACGAAAGAAAAGAAAAGTAAAAAAAAGAAAAAAGAAAAAAAAGGGAAAAGTTATGTTAATGTTGTGATATGTAAGATTAGGAAATTGTAATGTGGAAAAGGAATGTTAATTTGTAATTTTGTATGGTGTATTTTTTTTTAAAAATGTATGTATTATCATGTGAATTTATCTTTGTTCTTAATTTTATTTTCGAATAGGCCTTATTACACACACACACACATATATATATATATACACACATGCATATAGAAGAAAATGTCAAATAGTTTTATTAATTTTCTTTAAGTTAATAATTAAGTATATTTTGTGGATTCTAATTAATTCAACCAGTAAAATATTTTATCATCTAATAAGAGATTTGTGGTTTAAATTTCTCTTATACTAAAAATCAATTAATATCTTGATCGAATAATTATATGGTGAACTTCATAAATTAAAATTCTATCGTATTTATAAACAAAATTATATTTCTATTTTATACATACAACAAGAAGAAAATGTCATGTAGTCTTATTAATCTTATTAATTTTCTTTGAGTTGATAATTTGTGAATTCTAGCTAGTTTAACTATTAAAATATTTGATCATCGATTAATATATTTGGAGTTCGAACTTTGCATACACAAAAAATTAACTGATATCTTGACCAAAAGATAAAAAGCAATCATTATTCCTATAAAAAAGCGTGGTTTATAACTAAAATTCGATCGTATTTATAATCAAAATTATATTTTTACTATAAAAAAGTGGTGTTTATAACTCATAACTAAATTGTATTTATTATTCCTATATTGGTGTTAGCACTTCTTAACAAGAACATATTATTTTGATTAAGGAAAAAGAAAACAATACATCTGTATATGCAATTTTTTCACAATTTTTTCTTACAATTAGTGAGATGGTAAAATATTAATGGCAGAAAACAAAATTGTGTTAATAGTAGGACATGTGCAAATCAAAAACAAGTTACTACTCTATCTAGTTGTGAAAAAATTATAAAAAATGTTGTACATGTGCATGTAGCATTACTTAAAAAAATTACAATTATTATTAGTTAAAAAAAAAGGTTTAGCTTACTTCTAGTACTTTTTTAATTGGACATCTCCCATTATTTTAAATATACATCGGCAAGTGATTGTGGGTTTTAATCTCCACATTTTATTTAGTTAGTGGGTGATGTGGCAGTTTTAATAATAATAATAACCCTTACAAACTGATTTGATAATAAATATGATTGGTTTTACTTAAATAACATATAATAAATGCATGAATAATATATATATATATATATATATTTATATATTTTTTGGGATAAACTACATATTTGGTCCCTATCTTTTACACCATATTTCAATTTTATCTCTAATTTTTCAATTGTGTTAATTTAATCTTTAACCTTTCAGTGTTGTGTCAATTTAGTACCCGTTTAGATATTGATTATATTGAGTGAGTTTGCATTTTCTAGCGTTTCAAGCTTTTTTTCATTGAGAAGAGTGTTTTAGTACTTTCCAGTGGGTCTCGTGCACTATTCACAGGACCCACAAACCTCTTTTTTCACCAAAACTTTCATTAAAAATGAATTTCACGGCACTATTCACATATTTAAAAACTATTTTGCTACAGTGGGTCTCGTGCACTATTCACAAGACTCACAAACCTCTTTTTTCACCAAAACTTTCATTAAAAATGAATTCCACGACACTATTTACACATTTAAAAACTATTTTGCTACACTGTTTTCGTTTTCAATTTTCAGTTTTTAGTAAAATAAACGGTATCCAAATGGACCCTTAATCCCTACCGTTATCTCTTGGATGAAAATCACTGACATGAAAAATGGCTAAAATAAAAAAATTAGTTTATTGTCATATCAACAGAAATTAATTTTTTATTTTAGCCGTTAGCCACATCAACAATTTTCATCAAAGAGATAATAGTAGGAATTAAATTAACATGATATTTAAAGGTTAGAGACCAAATTAACACAATTGAAAAATTATGAACCAAACTAAAATATAGTATAAAAGATAGAGACCGAATATGTAGTTTTTCCTTTTTTTTAATGATTAATTTCATATTTAGGATTTAAATCTCTAAGTATCAATATATATATAATCCCGTAAAAAAGAAAAAAAACCCTTTAAGCAAGCACGGGGATTTTGATTGTAGAGAAAGAGGATCTTTTTTCTTTCCGTGAGTGCGTGCATTTTGGTTGTACCAAATTAAGCGAACATTTTCAAGACTGATGGGCACGCTTGTCATCTCATCTATCCCAAAAACCAGGATTAAGATTACCACAACTTGTTTTTGCGGCGTTTTTTGGCAATATTTTTCTCTGCGTTCATTGGATGAGATTTCTGAAGATAGCTTGGTGAAACTTCTCTAAGCTAAGGTCATGATCTCTTTTTTGATTATTTTAGAAGAATAAGGGCGTGACACTCGGAGTAAGCAAAATGTAAAATTTGGAGGTACGTTGTGTTTATAAAAAGCTGCAAAAGTAAGATTACAACTTATGATAAGTTAAATTAAATGTTATAGTTTATAGTATGTAAGTGCATATTTCTCGTGCCACGCAGTAATCATTAAGGACGATATATTTTAAGGGCAAAATTTAGCTCCAAGTTCTATTAAATCAAATTGAAGTTTAGAAGTGAGGGAAGAAATTAAACTTGGCTTAAAGTGTGTTTTCTTTTAACCATTGAAGCTAGGTAATTGTTCCCTTACAATTTTTTATTTTTTATTTCATTGGGAACATACATTTTCTAAGTTCTGATTGCTTAATTTGCAAATTGCAACCATTGGAACAATAATTTTTCTAGATCCAATCAAATAAATGACATTATAGCAGAATGGTTAAAATACAATCAGTTGGGTAAGCAATTTGCTAGAGCCATAGTTTGGAGTAGATGGAATATTCGTATTGATAACTTAGGAATAACTTGTACTGAGGATATTATTATAAGCGGTTCTAGAGCCACTGGTCCCAAGGGATCTTATTGGATAGGGCCAGGGGTCTCTACTAGCATCATTAATTTTAGATGCCATTTGGAGCCATCGAAACAACGTGATACACAACGATGGCAAGGTGAATCTAATAACCACATTGGTTAAATTAGAACAAAATTTTTATGAGCATGTTATTGTCATGGACACAAGAATTTTTTTGAGCATGTAGTTGCTGCTGTAAAAATTGAGAAGGCAACCATTGCGTAGTAGCTAGAGATGATAGAGGAGATATACTAAAGGCATGGGCTAGAATTCTCGATATACTTTTGATCCCATTGGGATACATAGTGTGTTTGCCAGTTTATTGACTTAAATGTGAAATAAAAAGTGACTTTAACAAATAATTGGACTTATTTCAAATAAGTGAATTATATCTTTAGTATGTGACCAACTGGCCATATGTTCTTTCAAATGTTTAATGCACTTGTCTAAATAATCAAAGCACAAAAGAAAAATGATCCCACCAAATTTAAGTCCTATCAAATATAGTACATAAATGTCACTTTGATCTTATTAGATTCGTTCTTCGATCAATTGTATGTGACACTTTCAAATTGAAAGATTGTGAAATAGTTTCCTACGCCTCACATTGATCTTTCATTGAATATATATATATATATATATATATTTATATATATAGGGTTGGGTTTAAGTTACACTTGATGTAACTCTAAGAAATGTTATACTACCCAATAACTTGTTATTGAATTAATATTTTAAAAATCCAACCATTGAATTACATGCTCCACATATTCTTAACATGCATGCCAATTTCTATATCAATCGGATGCTATTTACCATTTGATCTATAAATTCATCTTTTATGCATTATTTTAAACTAAAAAAATTTGAATTTTAACAATTGATTGATGACATGACTATTAATCTTTGATTACTTCGAAATTTTGCAAGTATGAAGAATATACGAAAATAATGTAATTTAACAGTAGATTTGTCAATATTTGCATCCAATTAAAAAATATTGAATGATGTAACATTGTTTAGAATTACACTAAGTATAACTTGAATCCAAACCATATATCTATATATATAGAGAGAGAGAGAGAGAGATTTACTAACATGTGCCTTTAGGGCATATATTAGCAATCCATTTTAGGAAACTTTTTATGGAAAAGCGAAAAAGTAATTCATTGAGGAAATAATCAAAGATAGCTGCCCCCCATTTTAGAGTATATCGATGACTTTGAGGAAATAATCAAGCTAGCCCCCCATGCAACTTGGGCATTTGGTCCCCCAAGTGGACAATGTGATAATATATCACTAAGAAAGTGGCTCGACTAGTTGCCCAAACCAGAGAGAGCATTTGGTTAGTAAGAAAAATAATTGGGCGTATAGGCCTAAAATCTTCCAGGATATGAGGAAAGTGTCACTCATATAGTGCATATCATTCGCTATTGTCACACAGACAAGTCACAAGTCTTTTCCTAGCTACATGGTGAATATTCGCCTCTGAAATCTATATGCTGAGTGCAATAAGTTTGAAGATTCGGAATTAGTCAGGAAAGTGTGATAAGTATTTAGTACAACTGAAGGGAAAAATAATTGAAATCCTAAAAAGAAAAAGAAAATAAAAAGAAGAAAAAAGAAAGAATGAAGCACATGTTACTAGAAGCATATCTTGCTATTTTAGAATTGTTGTCAATTTTAAGATAATATAAGAAGTGTTCAAAGTATACACAAACATATACATTCATACAAATACAACAGTCCATATGTTTAGGTATTAACTTATTGATGAATTATTTGACTTTCTTGGCTACACTTAAAAAAACATTTCCTTGATGTAGAAGCTTACAATTAATAATTCGACTTTGAAAGTACAAGCATTTGTGTCATACTGCTAAGAGATAACTACTACTAGAATCTCTCTCTCTCTCTCTCTCTGACGAAATTAGCAGCATATGATAATACAGAACAATCTAGTGTATATATATATACATACCCAGAACATATAACAACAAGAGTTGGTGAGTTTGATCAATACGATCACATTGCACATGCATGCAGATCAAAGACATATGAAACGACAATCATGGTTGCACTAATATCAGCTAAAATTATGGTTGAGTAGCTAAAATCACTATTTCTTAGCGATTTAAATTTTTGAGATAATCAATAATTTATCATGATACTAAAACAAAGTTTAATCCCTGTTTCCACTCTAATTATGATTTAAAATGTTAAAAATTCCACATTTTCAGTTCACTTTTTAAGGGGGTAATTTATCAATATTAATCTAGATAGATATTACGCTCCAATGTGAACTAATATTTAACTTTTAAGACCAACTAGATCAACACAAAGAATGCAAATATTTTAATGTGCTTCAATGTGAACAGATATTAACTATTAGGACCTACTAGATTAACACAGAGAACGCAAACATTTCAGTGAATTAGAGGAAAAAAAATATAACAAGATATAGTTTCACATAATTGTACATGACTGTGTCCTTTCTTCTCCATTTTATTTTTTCCTATTTTGAAGGATTGAAGCTATATATATATATATAAACATGTAAGTTTAATTCTATGCATTTGTCCTTTTCATGAATGGCATCAAGCCAGATAGCAGGGAGTACTTTTGACAGCATTTTTCAGTTTTGGTTTTAAATTATTTAACATTGTAAGATGGTATTAGACCACTCATTAATTATTATCATCATGACTCATGAACTTGATTGTAGTCACATGACCACTAGTAACAATAGCAACCAAAGGTCTAGTAGATATATAGCACTAGAGAATAATAAATCAGATGAGAGTATGAGACACGAAATTAAAGAAACCGTGGGTTAATTAGGACCCCACCTACCACGCAAGACAAAAATGCCCTAAAAACAAGCTTACGATATGTCCTCTCTATATTTTCCTTGGTCTTCACCTTATTGGTTATAAGCATAATTCATGGCCTGCAGGAAACGCAAATTCTGGCTAGAGGAGCGGTTGTGCCCCCTTTTCCTTCAACAATATGATAAAATTTCTTTGCTTGATTCCTTAGAGAAAAATAAAATAAAAAGGTTTATGATGTATGATTTTGTTTATCACTTTTATTTATTTCCTGTTTTTATTGGGTGATTAGCCAATCTATTGAACAAATTTCAGATATAAATGGATTTGATAATACAATATAGACAAAGTTTAGTTACAAAATTTGTTGTAGCTTAAGGTTACAATCTTACTCAATATCATTAACATTATTACATATTTTGAAAATCTAATCGTTAGATTGCATGTTCTTTACGCTCTTAATACATATCAAATTTTGCGTCAATCTGATATTATTTACTATATAATCTATAAGATTATATTTAATGCATAATTTTAAATTACAAAAACTTGCAATTTAAACAATTTATTGATGACATGGTTATTGATTTTTAATTTTCTAGAAATTTTGCAAGTGTAGAAGATATAAAAATAAAATGTAATCCAGTGGTGGAGATGTCAAAATTTACTTCTAATAAAAAGATATGGACAAAATTTAGCTACAAAATTGGTTGTAGCTTTACTTAATATCATTAACATTACTACATATTTAGAAAATCTAATCGTTGAATTGCATGCTTTTTATGCTCTTAATTCACATATCAAATTTTAATTATGTCAATTAGATATTATTTACGATAAGATTTATAAGATTATATTTTATGAATAATTTAACTTGTAATTTAAATAATTTATTGATGATATAGTTATTGATTTTTAATTTTTTTGAAATTTTGCAAGTATGGAGAATATAAGAAGAAAATGTAATATAATGATGGATTTGTCAAAATTCACCTCTAATAAAAAAAAAATATTGAATAAGGGTGCGTTTGTTTCGACTTCAAATGAATTCCGGAAATCAATTTCCGGAAAATGGAGCGTTTAGCTGTGACGGAAAATATTATTTTCCGGAAATGAATTTCCTGTTGACCGAAATTTGAAGCCTTGACCACGGAAATGAAAATCTGCCTTCATTTTCACTTCAATTGATTTCCGTGGCTTGCAAAACGCAGAGAGAGGGAGAGAAAAAACAGAAAACACAACACGCGAGCTTGAAAGAAAGAACAAAAAAAAAAACAATCTACCTCACACCCAGTGCTCCGATCCGGCGAACGAGCGTTTGAAGTCGATTCAAACGCACCCCAAACGGCGATCGAACGTCACACCCAGAGCGCCGCGAAGATCGCGCCGTCGCGAGATCGCGCAGTTGATCGCGATCTCGCCTTCGACCGAGATCGCGATCGACGGCGCGATCTCGCGAAGCGTCGATCGCGAGATCGCGCCGTCGCCATTGATCGCGATCTCGCGCTGTCGCCGTCGCCGTTGATCGCGAGATCGTTGATGATTTTTTCTGGATTTGTGTTTTCCTTCTTCTTTTCCAAACACCAGAAAATATTTTCTGGAAAATTTTTTGAAATGCAATCAAACACATGGAAACATTTTCCTTTTCCGGAAATTAGCATTTCCGGAAAATATGTATTTTCCGGAAAACGATTTCCAGCAACCAAACACAGCCTAAGATTGTAACCTTAGGCTATAACCAATTTTGTAACTAAACTATGTTTAGAAGATATTAAGTAAAGTTGTAGTTTTAAGTTACAACTACTTTTGTAACTAAACTTTATCCATACAATACTGAGAGTTGCAGACTTGAAGTTAACTTAATTGATAACATGTTTTAAGGTTTGAATAAGAGTTTTGGAAATAAATGTGCATACACTAAAAGAAATATATTGATATTTTGATTTAATAATAAAACGTTATTATCATAAAGCATATGCCATGGATGAAGATTAGATTACCATGCAAACTGCCTCAGTCCTCACTGTACCAAGAGGACCATGTGATAGTCAAATCTAGTACCGCAGGCATGGCTGCACCTGCACTAACACTAATAGTCAAGAAGGCATTTTTCTTGACTTTCGAAGTATCAAAGTCAGTTTTCCCCGAGAAACAAGGCCACAAGTTTGCCATCCCACAATTATTGGTAAGAAAATTACGTTCTTATTATTATTATTTTAGTAAACATTATTACGTACCTCAAAAATTAATGGGAATAGTCAGGAAATTATAAGATATACTTAGGTTGCAATGAAATTTGAGGATTTGGAATAAAGGAGATTTTGACTTTGTCCGCAAAGTATTTGAATGGATTTTTAATTTTTATTACAAATGAAGTTTGAAACTACAAAAATTAAAAATAGTTTGCCAAATACCCTGTAATTTTTTATACGTGCTTTAACTGATTTTTGATGAACTTAAGAAGTTATGATAAAATTCCCAATTTCTTCCTTGACCTTCTTAAGGCTATAATTATATAGTAACAAAATTGGGAGTTGGGAATGGTTGGGAATAACCAATTAGTTAAGTAAACAAATTCTAAAATTCTTCAAGTTATCTCTATTTTTTTTAAAAGATAAAATAAGATTGAACTTATGATGTCTACTCCATATAATAATTATTTTATTTTTTGTGTAGGTGGGATTTGAACTCAAATTCTTTATTTGGTACAACAAACTTTACTAATTGAGCTAAATTAAACCCTATAGTTTAAATTATTTTTTTAAAAAAAAGGGTGATTGTAAATTAATGGAACACTGTACAATGAAAAAATAAATTATATGTTTGAATAATTAGTACTAATTAATAAACATATTTAGCATTCAATTATTAGAAAGAATAACTAAAAAAATTAAACAAGGAATAATTTGTACCGTAATGTACCAACTCTCGTTCATTTGATGTTTTCATTGATCTGGTTAAATTTCATGACAATTAGAATCATAAGGAATAATTTTCTTATATAAAAATTAAAAAAAAAAAAAAAAAAACCATAAAGATGCATGCATGTAACTTGCCTGCCTAGTCAGTGCATCCTTGTTGGCAATGGCACTGCACAAACGGAAAGTGAAAACTAATATGGTCTTCTTTTTCACCAAGAATAATGACAATAAGATGTTGTATATGTATAAGTTCAAAAAAAAAAAAAAAAAAAAAAAAAAAAAAATCTAAACAAGTGACAAAGAAAGCATAAGAGCACATGGAAAAGGAAATCTTGGTCACGGTTAGAGTAGCATATATTATTATTAATCCAAGAAAGATATGTGGTGCAATGCTGTGTGGCTTGTGAAGAAAAAAAATGCAAGACTGCAAGGAAAAGAAAGAAAATGAGTTCGATAAGATATTTGAAGAGAATATACATTGTCGGCCCAAAGACAGTTGATTGATATTTCTTCAATCTCTATAGTCTATACAGCTAATTAACCTAATGCATAAACATATGATTTTTTAAAGCTTTATACACCTGTCCTGGTCAATAGCCTCCGAAAAAAAGAACTTGTGTTAGAATCTCATACAATCATCTAGAATAATAATTGTTAAATGATTAAATTAACATAGTAAGTTTTTATGATAATTGGTAATTTATACTATGTTTCATTTTCTGTTGTTTGCTTCCTTCCAATTACTTTGAGAATGGAGAATGCTTCCAATCTATGCCCTAGGTTTGGTTTACACGTGCAAAGTAGGTATCATCTCCTAATCCAATCCTGAAGAGTCATGACCCAATTTAACAAGTCCAGTTCTACATGACATTGCATGGTGTAAGTGTCTAGATAATTGGGAAAATTGTGAAAATTAATACTGCTTAAACAAGTTTCAGATTGCCAAAGATGTTTAACTACTTCTACTTGTTATAATAAGATTTCCTTCCCAGCTCAAAAGACCAGTAATTAATACAATATTGTGTTAATATTATAGAATATATATATATATATATATATATATATAAGGTCCATATTATTAGACACAATCTAATGAATAAATTGTTACAATTGACTTTAATGGAACAATAAAGCAACGGCACAATAAAAGGCTACAAGCATTACTCTTGCTAATGAATAATGCTAGAGATATAAACTATTTTACAAAATTTTTTACAAATTGCTAATGTGATAAGTGATTATTGGTAAATGAAAAAGTGACATAAATAGTTGGCCTAGATAAAAACTAATAAGAGGTTGGTCACATCAACATTTTATAAAAATGTTGTAAAATAATTTGTGGATATAAAATTACTCTTGCTACTGAATAATACTAGAGATACAAATTATTTTATAAAAAAAATTTACAAACTACTAAGGTTGTAAGTAATTATTGGTAAATGAAAAAGTGATATAAATGGTTGGTTTAGATGAAAACCAATAACAGGTTGATCACATCAACATTGTAAAATAATTTGTGACTATAACATTACTCTTGCTAATGAATGATGTTAGAGATACAAACTATTTTACAAAAAATTTTACAAACTGCTAATGTAGTAAGTGATTATTGATAAATGAAAAAAATAATATAAATGGTGGGCTTAGATGAAAACCAATAAGAGGTTAACCACATCAACATTTTGTAAAAATGTAATGCTAAATATACAAACTATTTTACAAAAAAAAAAATTACAAACTGCTAATGTGATAAATGATTATTGGTAAATGAAACAATGATATAAATGATGGGCCTAGATGAAAACTAATAAAAGGTTTGCCACATTAACATTTTGTAAAAATGTTGTAAAATAATTTGTGGTTATAGCATTACTTTTGCTAATGAATAATGCTAGAGATATAAACTATTATACAAAAAAATTTTACAAACTACTAATGTAGTAAGTGATTATTAGTAAATGAAAAAGTGATATAAATAATAGGTTTAAATGAAAACCAATAAGAAATTGGTTATATCAACATTTTGTAAAAATATTGTAAAATAATACAAAATATTGTAAAATAATTTGTGGTTATAACATTACTCTTTGCTAATTGAAATTGATTCAAATGTTTGCTCACAAACAATAACTAGAATTCTTCTCAAAAAAAAAAACTAGAACTGCCCACCTCTTTTCCCAGAGGCTAGATATCTAAGCGTAAATGCCTAATGGGCAAAAGGGACTCTAATGAAAATCTAAATGTTGTCATTCAAACACAATCTAATAAATTTTCTTGTAGTAAGGAAAAAAAAAGGGGAGAAATGGTCGAAGAAAGAAATGAACAGACCAATACATAAGAGGTTGTGGTTCCTGTGAAAGAAAATTTGCTTTTAAATTCTAACTTTATCAGTTATATTTTTACTAATTATAGTTAAACTTTGGTATAAAGAAGTTTATAGAAATTTAGAATATTCAGTTATTAATATAAATAATATGGGAAAAGTGTTATTTTTTTCAAAATTCAAAGGAAACTAAGTGTTTTTTCCTTTCAAATTTAGGATGAAGTTTCATTTTTCAAAATCTCAAGAAATATGAGTGTAATTAGTAATTACCCATTTATTTTATTTTATTTCATTTTTTTAATTCCAACCAGACTCAACTTAATCCATGTAATACATAAATATATTCAAAACCATATGCATCCTGTTCCCTACTCGCTTTAGGCCTTTATCAACCAAGCAATAAATTCACTTAAAAAAATAGACATTCTTCAAAAACCATTAGATAGTTAACTCGCTTAAAAGTTTAAGGTTTAAACCCTAAACCTCCCAGTCTTCCACTATCATTTTCCAGTAATCGTAACCTGAACAATGTGATAGATATTCCCCCAAGCTAATAAGCCCTCAACTGTTATTATGTGAATTGCTTCTTCAGCAGCATTGTCTTGAACACTAAAGCCCAACCCGATTACACATAGAGCCCAAAAATACAAATAATTGAACATGAGTTACAATCAAATTACAGGGAATAAAGTCAACAAAAACTATATATATATATATATATATATAAATAGCAATACAGATCAAAACAACAAAGTCACCACCCAAAAAAAAAAAAAAAAAGGCAGCGTACCCAGGTCTACCAATGATCAGGACAGACCCAAAAACATACAGCAGAGCAGCTGCACAACGAAACAGCCAGACACACTAGTCACTAACAAAAAGAACTCAACACAAAGCAAACAGCACAAAGACAATGTAAATCAGCTTTATCAACTAGAAACAACCCAAATCATCTAAGCAGCCACCAAAGCACCAAACCAGCAATACAAACTGCTCAAAAGCTCTGAATTAATCCAATGGGTTATATTCAGCTTTAACCCCAAGGAATAATAGCTGCATCCCAAACCAGCTTGTCAAAATCAACCTCAGCACTCCTATATCTAATACCCTCCCAGGCAGTTTTGCAAGCCATTGGTAGCAGGAGTCCAAACCAGAGTTTCTTCCCCATAAAGCTGTACTAACTGACAATCTTGATGCAGATGTTTTTGGTCCAGGGATCTAGGAGATCTCCATTGCCATTGCCCATTTGCAAGAACGCTAGACACCTTAGCAGATGGATAACTACTTGCTGCAAAAATTGCCCGAACATCAAATTTAAAACTAAGAACTCCTTGAGGTTGCCAATTGTCATACTATGTGTGTATTTTGCTACCATCACCAACCCTCCATTTGAAAAAACCTCTTACAGTCCCTCTAATCTTCAAAATCTGCCTCCAACCCCATGAGCAGTTCTGGTGTTTTAACCTCTCAAAAGATTAGGAGGTTCCATGCCACTAGGCCCTGCTTGATTCATGAAATTGCAATGCTTCTTGTGATTCAAGTGTAGCTATACTTAGTATTTCTTGTCGTTCTTGCCAGCTAGTCCTCCAAAATTTGTTGTGCCAACCATAGGAATAACTTATCTTAAGCTGTATGATAAACATAAGATGAGAATAAATTTAGGAAAAATGTGTGCGCACAAAAGAAAATTAAATATGTAAAACCTTATTGTGCTCATTTTAGTTTTCGTGCCAGTACCTGGTTTTCCAAACGAGCATCACCAAGACGAACATGGGCGGAGCCATGTTGAAGGGTGGGAGGGCCATGCCCCCCCCCCCCCCCCCCCCCCCCCCCCCCCCAATTTTTGAAATTTTTTTTAAATATATATATAATTATTTAATATTTTCAAAATTTAGTCTACAAAAATAAGAGTTAGCCCCCCCTAAGTATTTGAATTAGTCCAATGATGCTTTAAAAAAAAATAATTGGTCTAATAGTTATAGAGACAATTTTATTTTTTATTATAAAATGTGTTTTTATATCTGTTAAATATTTGAAAAAGTTTGACACCAAACATGTTTGAATTTATCTTTTTCAACTTGTTATGTGGCGATTAACATGTTATTGACTCATTAAAAAATTATTGTCACTAAAACTACACATGAATGTCTCTTTAGTTGCCACATAATGGGTCAAAACAAAATAGTTTTAAATATGTTTGGAGCTTAATTTGTTCCTCCAAGTTTTGGATCATTTTTATTTTTGAAAATTACATTAGTTCAATTGAATAATTTTACTTACATTAGTATAAAATTTGACAATTTTTGTAGAAAATGAAACTTTTTAAGAATTTCACTATGAAAATTGTGAAAATGTATTTTATTGATTTTATGAAAGATAGCCATCAAACATAATTTTGATTGAATATATTAAGCTCTTTTTTTGTTGGGTGTGTATATATATAACTTATCAAATAAAAAAGTGTGTATATATAATAAAAAAAGCATATGTATTTATGTGTGTGTATGGGGTTGTCTTGATAAATATATTAGTGTTGCAACCTGGCCCCCCCAAACAAAAATTCCTGGCTCCGCCTCTGAAGACGAACCTTTGGTACATGAGCAATCTTTAACCAATCTTCTTTGCATTTTCTAATCAAATCAGGACACACTGTAATATTCAATCGTCTTAGTGTAGTGAGACCTTGCATCCCCTCAGGGAGAGATAACAACTGACAGCAATTGTCAATCCCAAGTTGCTGAAGTGATTTCAAACTTGGCAGCCACTCCGGCAAATTGGTGAAATTTTCACAATCTCCAATCTCTAGCATCTGTGAAGTGTTTGCAGATCGTCTGAGCCACTGGGGCAATACCTCCAACTTAGGTAAGCCTCTAATCAGTAATTTCCGAAGGCTCAACTTGAGATTTTGACTGCCTTCTCCCTCCATCAAATTAAGCTCTTTACAATTCACAATGATCAGGATCTCTAGGGCAGTTAGGTCTCTGATATTGAGGGACAAAGAGGTCAAACTTGGACAGTGTGCAATAGTCAATGTTTGAAGATTGATGAGGTTGAGTTGCTTATCCCCTTCAAACAGACATATGAGATTCTCACATCTAGCAATAAACAAAACTCGTAGAGAATTCAAGCAGCCTATTGCCTTCTCCAACAAGCATTCTTGATTACTTGTAACCACCAAAAACCTAAGGCTAATCATGTTCCTTATGCCTTTGGGCAACCGTTCAAGATTTTTGCAGTCAAGTATTAAAGTTTGTAAATCATGTAGCTTGCAAATGAAATTAGGAATTTGCTTGATTATGTCATTATCTGATAGGTCAAAAAATCTCAAATGTTTCAAAGAACCAATAGAACTTGACAACAACACCTATGTGGGGGGCGAAAAAATTTTCCTTTCGACAAATAAGATTTATATTGGGTTGGAAGTCTAAACCGAAACTCGATGATGGGCTTGATGCACGGCCCAAAGGCTATCAGTAAAGATCCAAGGAGTCCACTATATTTTATGCCTTGGGCCTAGATTGGGACTGACAAGAGTGGCCCACATACATATTTTAACTTTGTTGGTCGCTTAATAGTTGCTCAGTTAACTTCATGTTGTGTTAAAGGGTTCAGAGTCCAAGCCTACACAAACAACTTTGGCCTTGTGGTAAATGCATTTCACATCTTAAAAATGAAATCATTCTGTTTAGCCTCAGTGCATTAGATAGCTTATGAAGCGATTATTTAGAGGATTGTGATTTAGGTGATACATCGGACCATTTCTCACCAAAATATGATAATTGACAACCCATTTTCACTTTTCAGTCCACCTTTTACTAGCCTGTGTCAACTGAAAGAAACATACTTCATAACATCATTTATTATCTATTTTGCGCTTCTAAAACTTTTTTTTTTTTTTTTTATAATAATTATAACCGCCATCTTGTGTAGGATTGTGGAGACTCCTCGATCATAGGAATGAATTAAGGATTGTAAGATCTTACCTTTTATTAAAAAAAAAAAAAAAAAAAAACAATGATTCCACAAATTATGCACAAAAAATATTAAAAATTCAATATACCATATTTTCAAACTTTATATGACTATATCTCTATTAGCTTTCCTAGTAGTAGGACTTCAAACTAGTCAGGCCAATTATCAAACGTATTTCTAATTTTCTATTAGCTTTCCTACTACTAGGACTTTAAACTAATCAGGCCAAATATCCTTTTGCTGAACTAGTCGGGCTAAATATCAAATGTTCTTTATTGTTCTTTTAATTTTATTTCAAACATGAGCCAAGTTCGAGCTTATTTACAACTTAGATTACATATTTTAATTTGGTTCATTAAATTGTCAAACAAGAGCTAGTTTGAACAACAGAATTGCCAAGTTTTTTTTAATGATGTTCAAAGTCTTCATTCTCAAAATTTTATATCCACTGAATTAATAAATTATAGTGAAAATTATAGTATGATATAATGATTTTTCTTATGAAAATTATTACAATTAGATTTACCAACATTGAAAAATTATATACATATACATATATATATATATATATATATATATAAAATATTATATTATATAGATTTAAATCAAGTCTCATACCCACAATCTTGTTCACAAACACATTATTATCTTCGAACTTGACTCGTTCAATAATCGAGCCCAAACTTGGACTTAGATTTGGCTCGTTTAATAAATAAACAAACAAACATAAAAAAAAAAAAAAAAAAAAAAAAAAAAAAAAAAAATCCTTACAAGTTGAGAGTTAAATGGATTTTTTTGGAGAGCTTAATGCGGAAGATGGGTTTTATTAGTAGATGGGTAGAGTTGGTGATGGCAACAATCAAATCCATCTCATATTCCATTTTAATCACTGGAGTACCTTGAGGTTTCATCAAGCCAACAAGGGGGATTCGTCAAGGCGATCCTCTATCTCCCTACCTATTTTTGTTGTGCTCGGGGGGGTTAAATGGACTGCTTGAAAAAGCCATGGCAGCTGGTGATCTTAGGGGTTTCTCACTTTGTAAGAATGGTCCACAAATTTCTCATCTATTCTTCGTCGATGATAGTTTGATTTTTTGTCGTGCGAAGATGGGTGATGTGCAAGCAATTCAATCTGCCTTAGCCAAATATGAGAGAGCATCCGGGAAAAAAATAAATGGCGCCAAGACAAACCTCTTCTTTAGGAAATCTGTCCTTGATAGCACCAAAACAGATTTGAAGAATTTCCTAGGTGTACCGGAAATCAAGGAGTATGAAAAGTATCTTGGGTTGCCGGTGATGGTGGGAAGAAAAAAGAAGGAAAGCTTTATTTATATAAAGGAGAGGATTTGGGGGAAACTCCAAGGGTGGAAGGAGAAACTCTTGTCATAAGCCGGAAGGGAGGTGTTATTGAAAGCTATT
Organism: Quercus lobata; assembly: GCF_001633185.2. Classification (NCBI taxonomy): domain Eukaryota; kingdom Viridiplantae; phylum Streptophyta; class Magnoliopsida; order Fagales; family Fagaceae; genus Quercus; species Quercus lobata. The sequence continues at coordinate 1,557,487 of NC_044910.1, read as the reverse complement.
GTTCAAGCTATTCCCACTTTTGCTATGAGTTGTTTTCAACTAGGCTCCACTTTTGCTATGATAAAGAATTTATTTTGGGGTCAACCTGGTGAGAGGTGTAAGATTCATTGGAAAAA